>NW_008673349.1:0-19184 GCF_000695815.1 Acanthisitta chloris
CGGAGGTGACTAGCTAATTCTCTCTTGTCTTTGATAGGCTTTGAACTAGGTTCTGTAAATGCTAAATCAGTGCCTTCTATCATGTGACAGAATCAATGTCTGGAGCTGGAAAATCTTCATCCTTTCAAATATTCTAACACAGGCAAAACCAGGTCCTGGTGCCTGGACCTCCCACTGGTGTTAATGATGGTGTGAACGGAGTGACTGTCACGATGTGGTGCAACAGAGCATTTGGTGGATTAACTCTGCATACATCATGTATTTCCACACATAATAGACACCTGCTCTAAAATTGCCAGCTCTCACCTTCTTTGCTTTGTTACTTGTGAGAGATGAAGTCAGCAGCTGAAATTAATTGCTGCACTCGCCCTGCCATGGGAGAAGAGGGAAACCCCTCACCGAATGAATCCTTCGTAAGTATAATTTTTGTGGTTTCTACTGTGAAGGTGTTACGAACATTTTCCAAAATGGATCAGAAATATGAATTTCTGTCTAAGAGGAGGGTTTGTTTCTGTGAATGTTAGTGTCAGTGTGCAGTAGTTCCCTTGAAGTCTGCAGATGTAATTTAGGCTAGCACCAGTATACCTAAAGACATACCTGAATCTGGTTTTGTGGAATTCCTGATTGGGCCCAGTTTATTCTCAATTATCAGTATTTCTAAAAAAAAAATAATTAAAAAAAACCCCAAACACTGGTTTTGCTTTAGAATCAGCAGCTGAAAGATTTAGCAAACTCCACATATGCTGCATGACAGATCAGAATGAGAGTAGGTGACACCTAACCTTGTGATGAAGACAGGGAGAATGTCCCTGCATACACTGGAATTTGGCCAGGAATTAGCAATCTCCATCAGTGCAAAATACCCCAGTAGCTTTCACTTGCTTGCCCAGTCAGTACCCTTGAACCAAAATCTGGATTTACATGCCTGTTTGTAATGGTAGGGGCCAATGTTATTTGGGTAACTTCATTGATTTCAGGGGAATTGTTTCTGATTTGTACTAGAATAAGTGGGAGCAGATTTAGGTTCTTTAATGTTCTTCCAGTTTAGCTCTTGGAATAACTTATATTTCATTATTATGTGTTTATGTAATTAGTGCAATTATATCAAATTATATAATTGGTACAATTACTTGGACTCATGTAACCACTGCATATACCATTCCATGTTGTAAAATCTTTTACTCTGGGAAAAAAAAAGCAGTCAATATTACATTTGTTTTTAAATTCCAGTATCAAATTTAGGGCCTGACCACATGCAAGGAACTTCTGGTTCACATCAGTGGAACCTCTCTGAGCAGGCAGCTTGCAGCCTTCATCATAGATACTGGGTTTTTAATCTGATTTGGCCAATTCTCTTCAACAGAGGCCCTCCTGGAATGTGTGCAGCTCTAACCAGTCTTCCAGAGATGTCGAGTTTTCACACACACACACACACACACACACACACACACCATATAACCTGAGAGATCTCTGAAGTTACTAGAGACCTGAAATATGCTTATAGCTTCCTTATCTTGATCATATTCACTGTCTTTGTGGCCTGTTGTGGAGAATTTTAAACCAATACTTTTATTAAATTCATAGGCTTCCTCTTTTTGGTCATTGAAACTGTTTTTCCCCCACTATAATTTGCTCTCAGAGTACATTGATGTGAAAGCTGGGAAATAGAGGGGTTCTGCTGAATCTGTTGTAGGCAAAGTGAGGGAGGTGATTCTGCCCCTCTTCTCTGCTTTCACAAGACACCACCTGGGTTACTGCGTCCAGTTCTGGAGTCCCCAGAATAAGAAGGACGTGGAGCTGTTGGAGAGAGTCCAGAGGAGGGCCATGAAGATGATCAGAGAGCTGGAGCACCTCTCCTATGAAGACAGGCTGAGAGAGTTGGGGCTGTTCAGGCTGGGGAAGGCTTACAGTACCCAACAGGGCTTGCAAGAGAGCTGGAGAGGGACATTTTACAACAGCTTGTAGTGATAGCCAAGGAGTCATGGCTTTAAACTGAAAGAGGGTAGGTTCAGATTAACTATAAGGCAGAAATACTTTGCTGTGAGGGTGGTGAGGTGCAGGAACAGGTTGTCCAGAGAAGTTGTGGATACCCCATGCCTGGAAGTGTTCAAGACCAGGCTGGATGAGGCTTTGAGCAGCCTGGTCTAGGGAAAACCTCCCATCCTGTGGCAGGGGGCTTGGAACTAGGATGATCTTTAAGGTCCTCTCTAACCCAAACCACTCTATAAATCTATGAAAGTCAAAGCAAGCACATCCAGCAAAGCAGGAAAAAAGAGCAACAAGGGAACCCAAGAGATGGACTGATTCCCCTAGGTCAGACAGTACTATCCAGTAAGACCCAGGATGACAGCTGTGGTTTCTGACCACCTGATGGACCTCTCCTCATGAAAAGGTCAGCCCTCCCAGGTGCCAAGCATTTGTAGCTCTGTACTGGCCCAAAAGCAATCATTGAACCCAGCTGTGCAATGCACAGACCCCAGGTAAGTCTGCTCTGCCTAATGACAGCTCTGCAGAGCCTGGCTGCTGCCTGGCCCTTCTCATTTCGGACCTGCTTTTCGAGAGTGTTCACCTCTTGATGCGTTCTCCTTCAGTCTGGCCTTTGAAATCAGGCTGGGAGAGGCAGCTGCAGCCTACTACAGCACAGCCATTTTAGGGCTGCAGCTCGTGCTGCCTCACTGCCTTCCTCCAGCTGGTAAGTGTGCTCAGTGCCTGTTATTTTTATCTTGAGCTTTTGCTTTGTTTTTGAGGGTAATTACACATTATTGCTGCAATATGTTATAATAAGTGCTATGAAGATGACTATTGTATCTAAGGGGAAAGAAGATGTGGCTGGGGAGCAAACTTAAACCCATGTGTCAGCAAAACAAACACACTGTGTTTGGGCTGTGTCAGTCAAGTGGTACCAAAGTGGCATTTAGGTTTTGCCCAAGTGGATGCTGCTGGACTGATCTTGTCCCTCTTTGCTTTGTTAGATGGAGTGGCTTGTGCCTGTTTGTGCAGAAGAGTTTGTGAGAAGCTGTGGAAGAGCTGCAGTGGCTGCACTTTCCTGTCACCGGAGCTTAGCTCCTCACCTGATGATGGGGTAGCCAGTCCTGGGCAGTGCGGCAGGAGCAAGGTAGGAGAAGTGAATGCTGAAGCAGTATCCATTTGAGGATAATGGGTTATAAATGCTACTGCATATGAGTCCTGTGAGCTGGAACAGACTGGGCTCTTGGACTTTGGACTCCTGTGTCCTATCTCCTATGTACTATATTCTCTGTAATCACATTTGATCTCTTTTGGCTTGTCTTTCGGTCAGGTTCTGAACTGACCCACAGCTGTTGGACTCCAAAGTTAAAAAAAAGTAATTCAGGACCTTGTAAATTAAGGCCTTGGGCTCTTGTGAAAGGAAACAAACAATGCTTATCTGTCTTAATGGGAGTTGTGTGTGTGTATTTTGTATCCAATTGTATGAATTATCTTTAGCAGTGATACTTTGTAAGACCATGTAATTTATGAGGTGGTTATTGGTGACTCATAAGTATTTATTTATGTCTTGTATGCATTGTGTATGTTTGGCTTGATCAGGGTGGCATGCTTGCATGGGTGAGCACAAGTTTCATGTGTAAACACACAGACAAGAAAAGCAAGGCTTTATCTAAGCAAATTGGCTTCTGCCATGTTAATGCCCCTGTAATAAAATTTATTCTGGGGGATCCTGATGATAGATTGGAGGTAATGCAGTGTAGCTACCCACTGTTTTGTACCTCATCCTTGCTAAGTAAGTTGTCTTGCATTAGGCATATGGCATGTAAGTGCCCTTGTGATGGCTGAAGAGAGACAGCCTGTTCTCAGATGTGGCTCTACTCCAGCTGTCTCCACATCCAAGAGAGTGCAGCAAACCACTTTTGCTCAACCCATGTTTTGAAATTGTTCAGAAGCTGGTTTGGTCTTTTGCACAGTTTGGAGCAACCTTGAGGCTCCCTTTAAGACAACTGCCAGGGGTCCCCAGTGCTGCTGTAAAAGCTGAGAAAGGGCCAGAATACTATAGTGCCCTGGTATTTGGCCACATTTCCCATACTGGGAGCTTTTGGTTGGCACTTGGGCAGAGTGAACCCATCTAAGTCTCTGTGCCAAGTGTTTCTTATTAAGTACGTGATAGGCACGGAGATGTAGGATTTAAGCCAGCTCTGTTTCTATTAGCTGCACACCACAGTGGTCGAATCACTACATTAACAGTGCGTGACAATGAATCAAGCCCTATATTTCATTTTATGGGTGGGTTCCACTTACTTTGTTCTCATTTTCTCTTCCCCTCCCTTTGACAATTGTAGACATGTGCATCTTGGAGAACATTGCTTCCAGACCATATCCCCTTGAATGGGGTTATTGCATCAAGCAGGGAAAGTAACGCTGTATTTAAGTTTTACCCTAAATGAAAGCTTTTCCTACTTTGCGTGCCACAAATAGATTTTTAATTATGGGAAGCACATGCTGTAAGTGCACCCCAGGATTTGATTTCGTCCTTTATCTGGCAAGCTTGTGAATGTGCCAGCTCTTACAGTACTCTTCTTTTTCAGCATCACCAGTTGCCATCCATAGTTACCAGATAAAACAACAAAAGGAATGGCAAACCAGTGCTGATGGCCACCAGTTTGCTGCCTCTGGCAGACTTGCTGGTGATGATGCTGAATGTTAAAACAATTCAGATGTGCTCTGTGATTTGCTGGGCTTAAAAATTCATTGATGTTAACATAGGGCCAAATTCAGTTATTCACACCTGTGGAAAGCAGGTTCAAAATCCTATCAAATTGGAATTCCCCAGTCAATTACAGTCATAAACAGGCTGCAAGACTCTACAGAGCAAAACCTGTAGTAATTTTGGTGCAATATCACAGCCTGGCTGAAGGTGCTGTGACTCCATGAGCTTCCGTTCTGTTGCACCCATTTGCTCCAGGTGTGAATTTATCCTCTTGGCTTGTAGACAAACCTCTTGCTTTAGATCAGTCAGCAGTTGGTCTCCTGGTATTGTGCTCCGTGTATCTCTGTAGCTGGTGATAGCAGCTATTGTTCTTTTCTGCAATATGTTCACGGCATCAGGCACTATGACTCATGTCATAACACCACTGTGAGCCGTTTGTTTAATAATACAGCATCCGTATCGTGTCACTCTAGCAATGTTCTTAATTCTTTCTATTATTAATGTTTGTTTTGAAGTGTTTATACTTGTAATTTAGCTTTTCAAATTCTCACTGGATGTAAGCTGGTGCAAGAGGAAAAGGTTCATAAACACATCTGAATGAAGCTGACACTTTATTGGCCATACCTGATCAGAAAAGCAAGAAGTGTGTTTGTTTAGGACTTTTTTTGGTTTGCAATAAATGGTAACACAGGTTTCATCAGCACCTAGGAAGGAAAATGCAGATGCTACCTTTTTTTTTATATGACTCCTGTAGGATTAGTTGGATTTAATCGTTATTAGTATATTTTAATTTGACAAAGCAGATGCTGAAAGCCTGTAACTTGTCTTTTTTCCTCTCAGCCAATTTAGTAATTTGTTGGGGTGGTGGTTCTTGTAGACAATGCTGTATCTGCCACCTAAGTAGAGATCTTTGAAGGTATTTGCTCATCCCTGACACTGTGCAGAATGTGAAGAACCTCCTTGGGTCCTTCCTTTCTGTACACTAGCAAAAGAGAGGAGCAGGATCCAGCAAATCTATGGGCAGCATACCTTCTGTTGAAGCTGTTGGAGTAGGAACCCTTAGCCTATAAACAATTTGGGGTCAGGGAACATCTGAAAAGTTCTTTGTTGCTGTTGTTCTGTTGTTGTTTTGGGGTTTTTCTGTCTGATTGGCTTAGCTCCTGGTGATGTTGTCATACAAGGACAACCCAGAGGTGTCTTTCTGCAAAACAGAAGAGTTCTGAAACATAAATGTAGCTCTCCTCTATTCTGCTGGGATGTCTGCAGTGACCCTTTATTGGGGCTCTGAGTAAATCTTGCCATAATTGATAGAAACAGCTTTAAAAGAAAAGCAAAACAGATCATGAAGAAAAGAAAGAGCTGATAAAGCTTCTAGCATCAAGAGTGTGCATGTTGAAACACTCTCTAATTATATATTTATCCAATCCAGTTAATACTACAGAGCTTGCAAAAAAAGCCCCATAATTAGGGGTTATGAAAATGTCTACATAGCAATAATATGGCACCTAAATATAGCATCTTTCCTCCTGAAGCACTTTACATCATTTGAGAACCATGGACTCAATTCACAGCTGGCATTCACAGGTGCAACCTTACTGATTTCAATGGAATAGTGCCATTTTTACCAGGATGAATTTTGTCAGAAATGGAAGTTTTATCTTACGGGCTTGTAGGACTGCCCATCACAATAGCATCTGCACATCTTTCACATCAAATTAGCTGACAATAGCAAAACCTTTAGTAGACTTCACAGAGTCTCTGCCACATCTACCTCCTTATCCTGCAGAAATCTTTTCTCAGGATAAACTTTTTTTGTGTTGTATATTTTGGGGACAGGGAGAGAAGAACAGCTGACTGTAGTGAACATGCACAATGCTCTTTCGGTGCTGGTAACCATGGGTTTTGTTTAATGTTTCTGCTGGAAGCTAATTTCACAGTTGTAGTTTCTGGATTGAGAGTATCAGGACTTTGGGACTTGTGCTGCTCAGAGCACACCTGGGATTTCAGACACGTGGTACTGACTGTAGCAGGACCTGAGTTATGTATTGGTCATGGTATCCTTCACTGATGAAGTGACTGCTATATACAATAAAAAAATGTAAATGAACTTTGTCCAATACCTGGTGAAGTCATCATGGCTAAGGCTCAACACTACCAGTGGATTCTCCAGTGTCAGGATAAGCTCTGGAGATTTTGGTCTTCTTCTCTGCTGCTTTGCAGATTACCCATAAAACTTAGGACAAATATATCGCCTATTCCATACTACTTCTAACATGGGAAAGACAGTGTTTCCTGAGTGTGAAGTGAACAGGTGTATTGGGACCTCAGTAGGAAAGAAAAATAGTTGGCTTATACTTCAGCTGTATTTGCCACTACCTTCTGTGTGAGGAAAAATCAATTAGGCTGAAACTCTTCAGCCTGAAGAAGATGAGAATGTTGGTGGGGTAGAAGTGAGTCAGAAGTGAGTCTGCAAGTCAGAAGGTGGGCAGAGATTGTTTGTTCTGTGGCTGTATATCAATTAAGGTCATTAAATGAACTAGAAGAAGCCAGGCTCAAAGCAAACAAAAGGAGGTGTTCTTCATGCAACTGGTAGTGGACACAAGGAATTCACTGCCAAAGGTGGCTATGGAAGCTAAAAGCTTTTTAGGGTTCAAAGGATGACTGGACAAGTTTGTGTAAAGAAATGCACAGAGGATTACTAAGTAGCTAGAAACCACATCTGGCTTAGGAAGTACCTTGATCTGAAAATAGCTGGAGGCTAGCAGAAATGTGAGGGAAATAGCGTAAGTGGTTCCCTTGCTTCTGTTGTTTTCTGACTGGCTGAGTGCTGCAGGAGACTTGATGCTGGTCTGGATGGACTGGTATGGCCATTCTTGTGTTTGTACTTGATGTGGCAGCTTTGCTAGGCAGGTTGTTGCAGCAGGCACACATGGGTCATTGCTCTAGAGGTGGTGTGTGCTCTAGTTCTCCTCCAGTATTGATCGGTGAACTTGGTCTTGTGTTGCCTGTGAAGATCTGGGTTTGGATCCTCTGTGAAAAGCATTTGGATGATGTTTTATGTTGGAATACCAGTTTAGTATGAATGGAAAGGAGAGACTGGAGTACTGAAAATCAGCCCTGTTTCCTGTAATAACTGATTTTCCTTTGAGGCTCCTTCTCCAAAGCTTTACAAGACAGACCCTGTGTAGCTCTGAAAGAATTGAGGAGCTATAAAGTCTTGTTGTGAAAGAGAATAAATTATATTGAGCAACTCCTACACACACATACAGGAGAAAAAATTTCACCTCCTCCCATAATATCAGATTGTTGATATTCTCTGCATAGAACTGTAGGGAATAAACAAATGCATTCATTAACATTTACCCAGTAAGGTGAACTGAGGACAGAATATCAGTCCAGATATCCAGGCTTATCTCTGAATTTCCTGGATTTTATGGGTTTAAGTCTGACTCTGAACAGGTCTTAAGGGCATTTTCTTGGTGGATTAGAAGGATCTGTGTTTGGACAGTCCCATGTATAGTACCTATGGGATTGTACAAAGCCCTAGTTTTACTATTTGTATCTGTTTTAAAATCCTGCTATTCATTTGCCTGAGTCAAATAGCTTTCAAACTAGAATTAGAGTTGGGTACATAGCACGAGGAGTGTACACATCTGGAAAGAGCTTGAAAGACTCAACCAACGTTTCACAGACAATGTTGGAAAACAAACAAAAACCCCTCGGAAAATGTGGTCTGCAGATGGGTCTTTATATTCTCTTCCCCATTATTTTAACGGGGAAAATTCATCTTTAACAGAAAGGCATTCAGCACAATAACAGCAGGAAAATGACTCAATGGGAGTCATTTTCCAGGATGTCTTTGTGTCTGGGTCAGAGGACAACTTCTTCTGTGCCAAGAGACTCCATTCCTCGTGGGGCAGCTGCAGTTGGGAATGCCATCATCTTCATCAGTGTCTTCTGCTGACACAACCCTGGATGAAGCTGTACATTTGCTAGGGATATTTCTCCAGTAGCTGGTATGGGTCCCTGCTGCAGGCTTGCCCAGTTTGCCACAGAAAGCGTCGCGTGGCTCGGGCGGCCAATCCCAGCTCCAAAGATGGTGTGCTTGTTGCAAGCTCGTGCCAAGCCATCTGTAAGATTTGTCAGATAAATGTGACTAGCGAAGTGGCACTCGTGAGCAGATGAAGGGAAATTCCCCAGGGGATTCTTTATTCGCTCATCATTAGCAGGAGAGGCAGTGGGAAAATTCATTGTTTAGCTGTTCAAAACACTGGTGAACATTTGATGCTGAATAATCTTTAAGTGGGGAAGATGTCAAACATGTCTTGAGCAGCCCAGACTCTGTGCTGGAGGAGGAGTATCATGTTCTGTATGTTGTACTTAGCTTCATGAAGAAGGGTAAGGATATATGAGTTCCTCAGTTTTGTATTTCACCTCAAAACCACCTCCCCTCCCTGGGGTAGCTTTATTCAAAGTGAGCTGAGGCATGGAGCTGCCTGGAGGTGCATTACTGTTGTTTACCTGTGTGTGTCTCTGATCTTAAATGGAAAATAAAATCTCTCCCTACTGTGAGAAGGTACTGCCTGTTCACTAAATGAAACTGGCTTGCAGGCTCTTTGGTGGCAGCTTTGCAGTGAGGACTAAATCTTGTTTGCTGTAGTCACAAGGCTGATTTAAATCTGATGCCTCGTGGAGTAAACCTACTGGGCTCTGCCACTGATACTTTCTGAGCTAAAGTGGGCCCACTGTCCATGCTGATGAGAAGCAGGTCACTGATCTCACATGTTCTCTATAAAACTCCTTTTGTGCAGCTCACTTTGCTGCACCAAAGGGATCTTTTTAGTCTTGAAAGCAATTAAGCTCCCATAACTGCCTTCCCCAGGCAAGATACTTTAGGCAAAACCCTTGGTTTTTTTTTATTTTTGTGGTGGGACTGGGATGTTTTATGGCATCTGTGATGACAAGGGCGTGTGTGGCACAAACTATTTTGCTTGCATTGCTAGGAACCCAATTCAAATTCTACTAAGACTTAAACAGGAGCTTGAAAATTAATGGAAACATTATCCTCTTGAAAGATACAACATTATAGTTGGGTAGGTTGGGTTTTTTTCCTCCCAGGGAGGATTGGATGAGGGTGTTAAGCTGGTGTTTGGGGAGTAAGAGAGAGGGGTTTGCAGGATTCCCAGTTTCACAAACTCTATCATGGGCTGGAGAGCAGTGCAGATCTCATTTCCAGGGAGATTGACTTAGTGGAGAGCTGGTGAAGAGGGCATAGAGAGTTTTCCTCCTACTGAATTCCATAAAACCATTCACCCAAAGGCTTGTCAGTGTAGGGTACTGTGATAGATTAAGATACTGTCTTCCACCCCTTCTTCACATAAGTCAAGATAAAAATCAAACCAAACAATCCTGAACACCTTTGTCCCATAGAACGTGTCCCATATCCATATTCCGAGGCCTTAGTATGTAAGCAGACTTAAAAAAACTGAACCCCTTTGCAGTTCCACCAGTCTTGAGGGAGACATGAAGCAGCATCTGACTTCAAATGGTAGTACATAAAATGTAAAGACTATCAGTGAATAGTCAGATGCAGCAAGTTTCATCAGTGGAAAAGTATTTGTGAATTTGAGTTGAATGAACTGGATAGCTAGAAAAATGAGAATATTCCAACAACAGCTCCAGACCTTGCTTCAGCTTTAATGTAAATAGATGAACTTCTGTTGACTCCAATGCAAAGTTGCTTGCTCGCATGAGATCGGTCTTATTTTATTATAAAGGAAAAAGTCACCTCACAAGAGACCTTTGATGTTTTAATGTGTCCTGGCATATCGATGGATACATCCAATGGAGAAGAACAATCTGGGACACTTGGTCTGCATTTGTGCTTTGCTGGAGATTTGCTATGTAACCTCGAGCAAATCTATTAATCTCCTAGTACCTCAATTCCCCAAATGCAAAATGGAGATAATAAAACATAACTCCCTTAGCAGGGTAAACACATTAAAAAATGCACTTAAAAGCAGTTGGGTACTAGGTTAATGGAGACCTATATCTTGTGGGGAAGATTTGTTGTATTATAAATAATACATCTTCACAATTATTCCATTTAGTCTGCCTTGAAGCCTTCAAAGACATACCACGCAAATGTTTACTGGCAGCATGTTTCCCCCCTTTTATTGGCCAACAACATGTTTAGACCAGACTTCGCTGTGGCAAAGTATTTCAGCGCATTGCACATGGCAAATGACTCTTTTACTGTAAAAGTAAATTTTATTTTTTTCAGAGAATACCCCAAATAATGCTGTACTCAGCAAAGGCCTGTGCACCTGGAATAGCTGTCTCTGAGCAGATTTTCCTTAGAAATGTTCACCATGCTCCTGCCTAGAGTTTTCGACTGAAATGGAGAATGAAGGAGATGTGGTGGGTACCAAAGGACAAACTTTTTAAGGGTGAGTTAACTTTGCAGACCACCTGAAAGAACTTGGGTATGTCTCAAGTCAGCTAAGCAATGCTGGTGCCAGAATGTCCCGGACAAAAAGGCCAGTGTTGCAGAGCATGGTTGAATTGCCTAGGGTACAAAGTGGGGGTCTGGGGGACTCCCACTGCAATGTTAGTGCACAGGAGCTATTCAAGCCTTTAGACCACCCACTGTTTTAGCAGTGTTACTTAGCTTCCCTGGACTCTGTAATTGCTCTTGTCACATTACTGAGGATAACATAGAAATATTGCAAGCATTTGCCTTGAACTTGGAGTGTTGAAGCTTATGTAAGGGAGGGCGGGGGGAGCTACACAGGCTAAAATGAAGGGTGTGATTCTTATCCCACTTGTGCTTGTTTTACGCTGGTTTTGCCTCTGCTGGAGTAATTCCTCTTTAATGTTGTTGTAATAGGTTTAGAAGCAGGCCTCTGTGTGTTTGTGTAACATCTTTGCCTGCCTAGAAGAGGTGTGCATGAGGTATTTTGAGGAAAGAAGCAGTCAGGAATTGGAGTTTGCTTCAGTTCAGACAATTTTTTTTCCTCGTACAGTGAAAAGCCAGCATGGTATGAAGAGGGAAAGCTTTATTTCTGTGATCAGGACATCAAATAGAGAATTGTATTTGCTCAGATGCCTTTCCCATGGGATGTTCCTTAAGAACTGATGATGGCAGAGGTGTGCTGTCACACCCTCTGCTTCAGGCTGCTGGGGATGGGGAGCTGGACTTGCTAGTGTGTGAGACCTGTCATGTACCTGCTTCCTGCATTGTGGAGGGGGCAGTGCTGATGTAATAAAACTGTGTTAACTCTGATGACAGAGTTAATCCCGGACCTGCTTTTGCTGCACAGCTTGGGAGGTGTCATGCAGCCAGCTAAGAAGGGTTGGGTACCATGAGGGTTTGCTTTTAACCTCTGCCCTGAAGCACAGGAACTGTTGAATTGAGGGTTTTCTTGGTGTCTGCTTCTTTGACTCTAATGTAATGCCTTTTTGGATGAATGGAAGGACAGCAGCAGCTCAAAAATATGAAAAACCCTAAGAAGAATACCCTGAATGAGGATTAGCTGGGAGGAGAGGCAGCCTTGCAGATAGCACTTCCATGTTGGGCATTAACACCTGACAGTTCTCCTGATCTGATGCTAACAGAAACCACAGCAATGTTTATTTTAACCTCTGGCAAACATCTAGGCTTTGGGTAAGACTGAAAAGTTGATCTCGTGCTTGGGAGGAGTTTGGGAAGAGCTACTATGTGCTACTCGGCTGTGCTTCAGGCAGTGCTGGCCAGTCCCTCCAGCAGGTGATGCTGGGCACAGTGGGAGTGCTCATGGTCTCTCTCAGGCTGTGTGTGCAGCAGTGAACACAGCTGTGAGCCTCTCTGCAGCCTGGTCTCTGGTCTGCACGGGCTGTATTAGAGGAACCTGTAAGAGGGGTGAGGTTTGGTTGTGTCTCACCCCTGAATTGGTTGCTGTCACCGAGAAGGTAGCATTAATTTGTGGGTACCCATGTATGCTGCTGGGATGGCATGTCTAGTTGTACAGTTCATTAATGTTTATTCCACAGCATGACCAAAGCAGCCTGACCATTGTTCTCTAATAAAGGAAAGAGGAGTATTTGCATTATTTCTGCAGCCCATTGCAGAGAGGCCCATGGAGAGAGACTCTAGGCAGGAGTATGTACACCAACCCTGATGATTTATCTCCCAGTGGTGCTAAACTGAAGGTCAAATTTTTTTGTCTCACATGACTGCTACTGTTGCTGCTATATGCCCTAATGAAAATCATTTAAGTTTCCTCTGTATCATGGTTATCCTACCACATCTTGGTGCCTGCAGCCTACAGGTTAACAAATTATCTGTTTTATTGCAAAATACTGCAAATTGCTCTACCTATTAGTTTGGTGATATCATGACTGTCCTTTCTATAGTGCTTCAGATTATTCCCATTAGTAGTGTCTCATCCTTTCTCCAGACAAATTGCTTACAAATAAATATGTGTTGGTTTTAACTGTGTTTGGGACATGAAACTATATAATGCAGGGTCATTTATTCTTCTATCTTGTGATCATCTGTTACCTAGACTAGCAGACAACAAAGAAAAAAGTGGTAGCACCAATCTACTATGTGTCACTATGTATGTATAGCACCTAGCACAGTTGGGAGTATATATTATCGACATTGCTGTGGTGTGAAGGGACCTTATTGCTCTAGGCATTACACAGGCAGACAACAAAATATGGTGCCTTCCCAAAGAGCTTATGAACAAAATGTAGCTAATGATCAATTGATCTTTGCAGCAGAATGCTGTAGGGAACCAGTGGATCAAAGCTGCATAAAATGATGACACATACAGTGGCACACGTTTATCTTACTGACATGCTACACTTGTGCACAGGTTCAGGAAAGGCTGTATTTTAGATTGTTTGGGATGAATCTGCAAGTACTACTTAGTTAGAATAAGAAGACCTAGAATGGTGAAATTAAGGCCTATCTAAAGGCCAATGGATCAGGAAGAACGGATGACCCAAAGCATGAGAGTTTGCAAGATTTGCTTCAGAGAAGGCTAAAAGGATATTTCTACCCATGCTAAGGTTCTTTACACATAAAGACAAGCCAACCAGAGGCTGACACTTCTGCTAGGTGCAGCAGAGAGGCTGCCAGGGAAGCTGCTTTGCTAAGCCTGGGTGTACCTGTTGTGCCATCACTCTGTGGTGAGGTGAGACATTGAAGGCTTAGGTAGTCCTCATTCCTAGAAACTGGAACTGGGGAGAGGTGAGGTAGAAAGAAGGGGATAAGATGATGAATTGGAAGTGATTAGAGGACCAGTGTCATGGGGACTGTGAGAAGACAAGGCTTTTAGAAGAAAATACAGATCTGCTGTTGTGCAGGTGTTGGTGACTGCCCAAGGCTGAGAATGGGAAGACTGAAACTCATATTTCCCTAGGAAAGGTGCTGCAAGACTCAAACCTTTTAGACCAGCAGAGCATAGGAGGATGCTGGAAGATGATGAAAACATGCTGGATCTTTACTTGCTTGCTTTTTAGGGGGGAAAAAATGGTTCAATGGCATGGAAATAAATGCATGGAGGCAAGGTTGAAGTGGCATCAAAAACTAACAGAAAAGAGATGAAATTGTGCAAAGTAAGATTTGTTTGCCTTGAAGGAGCAAAGCTGGTCTGAAAGGAAATGGCAAAGCAAGAGAGCAAGTGCGGAGATAAAAATTAAAATCCCAGACACAATAATGTTGACTGGAGGCCTTTGGAGAACATGTGGTGGACGTGGCCAGCACCTAAGGAAAGGAATGCAATAGAGGTGTGACCAGGGCAAAGAGACTGAGTTAAAATAGAAACACAGCTTGTAACTAAATTAAATATTTTGTATTTTGCATTTTTTTCCTCTCCCAGATTTCACACACAGCTTTTGTAAGGAGTGTAAAGTATTTTGAAAGATGATGTTGGAAAAAGTGGTAATTTCAATAGGCAAAGAAACAGTTCAACATATTTAGCGATGATTTTAACTATTTGTTTTGTGGCAGAATTTGGGGAAGGGTTATAAATCCTCAACCTGCATTTCTCATTTTAGCATGAATATGTGAAGTTCTTCATATGAATAGGACAGAGCTTAACACTTAGAGGCACAGAAAGCAGGGAATGGAGACTAAAAATGCAGATTAAATAGATTCAATATGAATCAAATGGATTCAGATGTGAAATCTGCAAATGCAATCTACTGCAGTGTAAATAGGGTTTATTTCAAGTTCCCAAATTTGAACTGCACCTGAAAAAGCTTAGCCTAAATAGAAATATCCATCTGTAGAAAACCTCTTGCCAGAGTTTAAAAAATAATTTTGACTTAAATTAGTGCAGCTTTTAGTTATAAACAGAAGATGTATGTCAGTGTGGAAACTGAACTCTGTTTTCTGCTCTTGTAATTGAGCACATACACCACAAGCCCACTGCTTATGGTATGAAAATCAGAGCAACAGTGACAGATGCAGGGCACAACAGCTTAGGATGGTGTTAATTTCTTGATCTTTGTCATGCAATATCCTACTGAAAGAACTGCAGATGGGGTGAGCCAAGAGAAGGTGCTCTCTAGCCCTTGGACGGCAGAAGGTTAGTGGTGAAGTATTTATATTGTACTGTTGAGGGAATTGAGCTTTCAAAGAATGGGTAAGGTTGGAAGGGACCATAGTGGGTCATCTGATCCAACCTCCCTGGTCAGCAGGGCCATCCTAGAGCACATGGCACAGGATTGCGTACAGATGGTTCTGGAATATCTCCAGTGAGGGAGAATCCACAACTTTTCTGGTCCGTCTGTTCCAGTGCTTGGTAACCTGCACAGTAAAGAAGTTCTTCCTCATGTTTGGGCGGAACTTCCTGCATGCCAGTTCCTGCCCATTGCCTCTTGTGCTGTTGCTTGGCACTACTGAGGAAAGCCTGGCTCCATCCTCTTGACTCTGTGCCTTACAAATTGTTGATCTAAAAATGGATTAATTTCTTTGTCATTCTTTCCTTTCCTCTCCTCACAGTGTGGAAAACCATGACTAGAAACATCACCTGGATCTGTGAATTGGTTTTTTTCCTCCCCTGCAGGCTATGGAGGCTCAGATCTTTCCACTGCAGAGTCAAGGGCTGATAATCCTTTGCAGGGTCATCAGAGCTGCTGAGGTGCCAGACTTTGGCTGCTCCCTCTGTTCCCATTAGTGTAGGTGCCCTTTCTTCTTGCTTTAGGGGATGCTCTATTTGCACTGCCTTAATCAGCAGCATGTTATGGTTTTGGTCAGTGCTGTTTATGATGGTGATGAAGTATATTTATTTTTAATGTGGAATTGGCCCGTGCCTCATTGAACAATGTACAAATAAAAGATATGGAAATCAAAACTGGTTTGGCTTGCTGGCCAGCATAGACAAGAATTAGAACAGCTGAACAGTTCCAGCAGGTAATTCCCAGTCTTTGGTGGGTGCTTAATTAAACTTCCACAGGTCAGAGGGAGGAGTGAGCAAGACTTTTCCTAGTAGTATTGCATGCATTTGGGGAATGACAATTATGACTTGGAAACATTCATTCTCATACAAGATGTTCTTCTTTGACATTCTGGTTTTATGAATATTAAAATCTTTATCATCTGGTCAACAACTCCTGCTATTCATTTCAGAAAAAGCTGATATTTTCATATTGTTCTGTAGATGGGGATTGAAGAGAGACTGAAGGATCATGGAACAATGTAGGGTAAGAATGTGATCAAAATAGGAAGCTGGACAGGGTCTTCTGCTATAATCAATTTTGCTCAAAACTTTAGGTGAAATAAAAGGACCATGATAACCATTTTCAGGTCTGACCCTGTTATAAAGCCTCTGAGAAAGAATAAATATCTTGCTATGTGGGCAGGCTGCTTTCAGTATCTATCTCAGGAAAGATTTCACTTGATGACAGAATTATTATTAAATCATGTATTTGGTTGCTGGGAGTTACCCCAGTCTTGAAATCCAATAGATAAGAGGCTTTATGTTGCTGATAAAGTAACTAAATATGTGTATATTATATCTGAAATAAATGGAACAAGCAAAGGGAATCTACAAATTTTTTAAAGACCTTTTCTACTATACTTCTGGAAAAAAAGTGAAAAATGAAACATTTCCCAGTGCTTGGCTGAGTGCAGTGACATCATGCTTGTTAAAAGGTTTAACTGCAGCAAAACAAATAGTCCAGTCCAACTGCTCTGTCTCTGCTGGGGTAGAGTAGAACTTCTTGGGTCCTAAATGTGGTTATAGACAGTACCCATGGTATACTCTGGGGATCCTGAACTTAAAAGTATTTGAGGCACAAATCTGTAATAAATAATAAGATCTCATTTTCACTGTTTTTTAATATACATATTTTTCTGTTTCAAAGGTATATAATAATGTAATGTTATTGGAGTAGTGAGATCACTCTCTCCTTTGCCTAAAAAAAAAAAGATATGCAGGGATATTAATCATATTAGTTGTAACAGAGGGCAGCTATCTTCTCCAATACTTATTCCATGACATAAATAATTTTTCAGGGTGTCTTTAGGAAGGATTAAAAAGTCTGCTGTTAAAGAACAAGGAAGATATGGATATTTTGATTTTGTCTTTACTGTTGTTACTCCCACCCAAGATAAAATGTCAGCAGCAAATTTATCTCTGTTGTGTCTTCTGTCCAAGCCAGCTTGGGTCTCTGCTTCAGACTCTTCAGTGTTTGATAATTTGCATTTAAGTCAAAGCTCCAGTCAGCTTCTGCCTGTAATAGCTGTCAAGGTGTAAAATACACAGCCTCCATGCAAGTACTGCTTAATTGGCAAGTAATTCATGGTATAGGCCTTCAGCTGTGATTGCAAATCATACTGATAACATGAGAAATCTCTGTAGTGAACACAGCCATCATTATCTTTCAAAAATCGAGAATCTCACAAGCAGTTTCTCTTGCTGGGAAGTGGAAAGGCTCTGACCAAGCTAAACCCACTGCAGAATTCAAAGGAATTCTCAGGGAAAATGATTTTGCCTTTCCAAGCATTACTATAATGGATTTTATCTCAGAATAGAAAATGGAGGTCATACTGAGAAAAGTGTTTCTTTCTTTTATGTGGTCAAGAGTGGAAGCCTTCCAAATTTGGGAAAATAAAGTAATACATTTGCAGTCACCTAAAATTATGTTGGGTTACAAGTGAAGACAGCTCCAAGCTTCATTCCTGCAGCAGGAACAAAACTCCATTCCCCCACCTTGAATCCACCACTGCCCGAGCTAATCTCCATTGGCCCCTTGTACCAGCATCCCATGGCAGAGCCAGGCTGCTTGAGCCTTCCAGAGCACTGCTGCCTGCAGCAGATGCTTTTGGTACAGTTACGCCACAATTTTTGCAAATTAATATTGCTTGTACTTTAATTAACAGATGGGACAGTCAAAATCAGAGGTCCTGTGGGACTGGGTGGTACCCCACGGGTTCCTGAATCACTGGCTGTGGCACGTAATCACATCAGCTGTCTTCAAGAGGGAAACTGACATTAAAATAGGTCTGTTTTCTCACCTTTGTTCTCTGCAGAAACTATTCGGGTGCCTTATCTGTCTGATGGTTAAGCAGTGGCTGTTTCCCCTGCTGAGGTTCCCCCACTTGCTGCTGTGCACAGGCCTGGGAGAGCACCTTTGCTCTCTGGCAGCCTCTCCTTTACAGTTCTCTCTTGCATGCTTAATGCTGTCAATTCATTGCATTTTTTTTTCCCCTTCCCTCTTGCTTGGGGATTTTCTGCCCATTTTCTCTGTGTTGCCAAGTGGTTCTGTGTTGTAGCTTGTTAACTGCCAGTGTGTTGGTGTTGCATATGGTAAAAAAGTGTAGCTGGCAACGTAGTATCACCTCCGCAAAAGAAAAAGATGTGAAACCCTACTGAATTCAGCCCTGAAGCTGCTCCTGTGGGGGCTGTCCGGGGCAGAGACCCTAATGGGTATAATGTGTTAGGGATGCTGGGGAGCCTGATGTACAGGGCTGAGGTCAGGTGAACCTCTGGCTGTGCACTGAATGTCAGGCTCTGCCACCAAGGATTTTAAATGTTGAGGTTAAGCACTGTTGCTAGAAATTCTCTGAGAAATGGGGGACTCCAGAGGGAGCAAAACGGGTAACGAGGGCAGAACGCGAGTTCTGTTTCCAAGCTGGTGTGAGAGGGAAGAGGGGGGATGATCGCCTGCTGCTTAGGAGAAAACAAGCCCCCCGAAATGGAGGTTGTTTTCCTCTGTGGGGACCAGGCAGGGAGAGGAGCTGCGGAGGAGAGGGGCTGGAGGAGGAGGGGGAGGTGGGGTGAGCGGGGCCCAGCCTGGCAGGCGGTGGATGTGCCAGCGCCTCGGGTTGTCGTTTGCACCTCGGTCACGTGTGTGGAAAACATTGCCGCTGTTGTAGCTGGGTACCGCTCGCTGCGCGTGGGTGCAAATGGCGAGGCGAGATGTGGGACGGAGCGGAGCTGGGCCCAGCTGCTTCTGTTTATGCTCCACGGGAGGGAAGCAGACACAGAGTGACTGTGGCTTTTTG
>NW_008673349.1:19241-36985 GCF_000695815.1 Acanthisitta chloris
CATGGTCCAGAGCCTCCCTGATGAGCCTACTTGCTGTCCCCTCTCCGTGGTTAGGCTGTGGTGCTTGGCCATGGGGGTTGTTTCACTTGTGACTTGCTGCTTGTCCTCAGCAGTGCAACCCTCGTGCCTCATTGCTGTGCTCTGGAGGCCTTGGCAGAGCTCATCTTCACTTTTTTCTGTTTTTCATTTCGAAAACAATAGTAAAATTCCTGAAAAGGGGTGAGCATGTATGTGCATGCAGGTGTGTTTAGGGAGGGAGGCAACTGAAGCTGAGAAGCAGTGGCAAAGGAAGGCAACCCAGGGCCTGGTGTGATGGTCTTCTGCTTGCACCAGTGATTCTTCTGTGGCTACCAAGGCTTTGTGGAATTGCACCATAAAACCCGATTTCACTGCAATTCTGGTTTTGAGCATTACTCTATACCCCTGAGGATGATAAACCTCTAAGAAAACACCCAAAATCTATCATATGTAGTCAGTGATTGTAGGAACTCTGGTCTGAAGATGGTCTTGGTGGTGTTATGGTGGAAGCACAATGCACCTGGAACAAACGTGTAAGGAAAGCGAGAGAGACCTGGTCCGTCTCGGTTCTGACTTTCTCTGTTTCAATTTGAGTAGGACACGTGGCTCCTGACACATGTTGTCTAACCAGCTTGGTTTTATGTGCTACTTCAGTCAGGAAATTAATCGGGGAAAAAAAGATAAGGAAGCATTATGCTATTCAGAGTAAATCGCCGCATTACACAATGCTGCTCCCATTGCCTAGGTAAAGCTGTTTAAGAAAATGGGCTGGCTTGAGGGCTTCCTTCTGATTGTCTAATTAAACTTCCAACCTTTGCAATTATGAAAATAACCATGTGGTTAGAACTACTTGTATATGCTATAGGTAACTCTTGAATTAGCTAGAAAGTGGCTAAGATGTTTGCATTGAGATCTTATTCTGAGATACCTTTCTTTTTCTATGCATTTTCATTTTTTTCCTAAAGATACTATTTCAGTGTAGAGTAGCACAAACTCATAAATGCAACTGCTGTGATGACTGAAACTAGAGGTTCACTTGTTGCAACATCCGATTTGCAGCAACACCCAGTTGAAAAATGCCTCTGAGGAGATAACAGACACGAACCAGTTGAGTCTTTGTAGACCCAACCATTAGTTTCCATTTTAAAATCTTTCATTCAGTCATAGCCAAGCAATTGGAAGACAGTGTCTTGTGGCAGGGAGTTCCACTGGTTAACTGTGTGCTGCATTAATGCAGAAAGTATTCACTATTTTCATGTTTTCTGTCCTGCAGATGTGCTTCACATACTACTATATAAGAAGGTTGTAGTTCTTGGGCTTCTTTTGAATCTGGGAACGTTATGGCTATATTTTTTTATTATCTACAGTTTTAAATGCAGGTAATTAATCTAAATTCCCAAATACTGTTCTATTTATCTCACTTCAGTCAATCAAAGTCAATAACCTCCCTTAGGATGGGTATGTGCCATAGTCTCATATAAGTTTCTATTTTTCCAAGACCTATACATATTGGAAGCAGCTGTCTGCCTAATCTCCTGGGGTACAATCCTTCTCAGGTGAAGGTGACTCCATCTTTCACAGTACACCTGTGCAGTGTGCAAGCAGCATGCTCTGCCTGCCACAGCCATGAAGGTTTTCACTATAGCAAATCTACAGATGCAAATATAAAACATCTGGTCTTCGAAAGAATTGTCACTTCTCTCTTAAGCCCCTGGTTCATCACTGTGAGTAACTCCATCAGATGAAGGACTGGTAGCAGAGGCTGTGTTGTCCTCCCATGCCTTGGAAATGGACTTCATGCCACTCAGTGTTTCTCGTTAGGCTCTGTTAGCACCTTACTCTCAGCACATCCCTTTGTTAGCTTGCTTATGCCTTATAATACTATCCTTTTTTTCTCCTGTTTCATCTGATTCTCCTTATAAAAACAGAGCCATGTCATGCACAGCTGGATGCGCTTTGAGAAACCTGCTGCTGCCTGAGTGCTACCTGTTTGTGTGATCGGAGGGGAGTGCTGAGCTGAAGAATAGAATATGTCTTTTGTGATTGATCTGCCAGGCGGGTTTGATAGTGCGGAAAAAGTAGTAGGTGTTGTACGTACAGAAACATTCGAGCTTGGACTCTGTTTTCAGTCTGAAATATGAAGTGTTGAAATTGGAAAGGAGAGAGGGACTTTGCATAAGCAAGCGGTAAGTGCAGCTGAGTGACTTGTCTGGTGCATTCAAGTGATTTTTCGGTTTCTAATGGCACTGGTTGCAGTGGGGACTGCAGCGTGGTAGCCCGTGGAGGTACTGACAGAAGCAGGGATCTGGTGGTGAAGGTGCGATACATGTGGTATTCAGCCATCACTCAATGCTTCACATTCTTGTGAGAAATCTGCTTTAATCTGGGTCTGGTTCCAACTGGCAGTGCATAACAACAAGGCTTTCCAGCCTTCTCCTCCCCCGGGGTTTCAGTCCTTAAAGATGCACGTTCGGATATCATGTTTTTCTTTCTAATCCAAAATCTAGTTAAAAAATTGACAAGCACTTATACCTAGCAATATATTTAACCTTACTTCCAGACTGGAATTAGTTGTTGAGTTACTCTCTGCTATTTCATGGTTAGCAGCACTATAGCGATCAGCAAGGAGGCTTAGCTACTTCACTGCTGTTCTCTGTGTCCAAGAGCTCCATGATGTCACCCAGTTGTCACTGTGGCTTTTCCCAGATTTTGCTCTAGTAAGATTGTCAGCTGGGTTTTCTTTCCTTATAATTTAAAGATCCCGTTCTCACAAGGTCCCAGGAAACAATAGGTAAGGGATCACAGCCCCTATGGGCACAGATGTGGTCCTTATTTTCCACTCTCAAGATGTGCAACTTCCATGCAGTGGTGGTGGCTTCTAGGACCTGTTCTGTGACTGAGCAAAAGTACATATGGGTAGAATATGCTTCCCTGATTTATTTCAGGGTGACCTTTAGTATTTTGACACCATTTTTCATATATCTGGCAGAGTGAAGATAATGTAGACTAGAGATTACGTGTCTAGATGTGTACTCTATTGCAAGCTGTTTATGCCCCCAGCCACTGAAATGGACTGTTGTCAGACTTCGTTATGTAAAGTGTACAATATTGGGTAAAAATAGGTTTTAGAAGCAAAGTCAATGCCTCAGTGCTAACTCAGGGAAAACCACTTTCTTTCTAGCTATAGCAATCAAACCAGGCTCATTGTGCTCCAGAAGGCCAGTTTTTCATGTCCTTTTGCAGTTGATGTGGTCTATGTTTTTTGTCCCACAAAGAAGCCTCAGTAGTTCTCTCACAGGGGTGGGGTTTCTTTGCCTTTTTTTTTCCCCTTTGTGGCTGGTATAAAGTAGCTTTTGCCCTTCCCTGAAGACTTCTGAATTGTCACTGACTTTCATAATCCTCTCTTCAGATATTCATCTGTTGCACTGTAAGAAATGCAGTCTCAGTGTCTTTAAAACTCTTCAAGAAGCTCTTGGTAAGTCGATTGCAGGAACAAGGCTGTCCTGGGCTGGTAGCTCCAAGTAGACCTGGTGGCAGTAACATTAGCTGTCTCAGCCCAGTCCATCCAGGGGTGAAGGGATCAGTTTTTGGAAGGTTTTACAGAACTCCTTTGTACAATGTCTTGCATTGCAGAGCCACAGTGAGCATTGTAGTGCTCCACCCACATTCCCTTTGTGAGCATCGGTGCTGAATGTGGCCCCTGATACCAAGCATCAGCCCTGGTACAGCTGGGCTCTGCCAGCACAAGGATTTGGGTGTTTTGCAATTTGAAAATTACAGTTTCTTTGCTAGTCTGAGACCTAAAATTCCCACTTGTAGAAGTTGTAGTGGATGGAGTTTCTAGGCAGAGATTCCAGCTGACCTCTGTACGGTCCTCATGAGTCTCTAGATATATTATTTTTGCATGCATTGCTTAGCTTTCTCCAAAGAGAAACCATAGGCACTGGCTGTCTAAAGCACACTTGATTTAGGTTATTTTCCATTTACTTTAATCATATTCTCAAACCATTTAACAAACAGACAAATGTGTAATGCTTGGGGCAGACCCAGTTCGCCTGTGGGAGAAATAGTTATTTTAAATAAAAACAGTCTGATTTTTCTGGAGGTGATGAAGACCCGCAATTCTGATTGACTAGTTCACCAATAGATAAAAATCAAAATATCATCAAACTTATCTATTTACAAATTGTCCAGGAGCAGATTGTGAAATTGTCAGGTTTGTCATGTAAAGTTATTCACTAATTTCTTCAGGGAATAATTAGATCATTAGACAAATATGCCATAGGCAATCTGTGTGGGAACTTGTGTAATTAACCAATCCAAAATGAGTGATAAATTGTATATCGGTAATTTTCACACTTAGCAATTTAAGATGTGTTAAGTAGTTTTGTCATCAAGTTAAGGAGCAGAAACAATACATTATGACTTATATAACTAATTAGCATTCCCGATTTTACAAACACAAACAATTTGGAATTTACCTTGGGCGACAGTTTGCTCATGTGATGTAGGAGAATATTCATGAGCTCAGAACTTTGCACTCACTTTTTGCAAATGCTTGAACGTTAAAGAGGTCATAAATCTGGTTAATCAGAAATTTGCCTTTCAATTTTAGCAAATGTTCATGGTATGTTACTAAGAAAAAAAATAAAAAAAATCTCTTTTCTTTCCCTGATATTGGCTCAGCTTCTTGAAAAATCCTCTTGACAGCACTTACTGAATCAGAATTGTGTTGTACTAAGGAATGGGCCTGTGCACGTTTTGTAAAGTACTGGGTGATTCCTTTGTTCACTGAATTGCTGAATTTATGGTGCAATGTTAAATTATGACCTTCATTGTAAATGAACCTGGGCAGGGGGGAGGAGGTTGAAAACAGAAAGATGCAGTAATTGGAAGAGGTTAAATTCAGAGTGGATGGAAGTTATCAGGAGAGGTTTAAACTGTGGCCACAAGTAGACAAGAGAGGACACAAGTCCCTGGTTACCAAGTGGAAAGGCTGTGACCAGTGTGGTATGGGAAGAGTATAGCAAGGAGAGGTGTCGTACCATAAAGTGGTGGAGGTTTGGGGTGTATATCAAAAAAGAAAAAAAACTTCAGGTGCTGCATTTCTTTTAAGATCTCAGTATAGCCACCTAAGAAGGTGGGATATGTGATGGCAAATTGGGGAAAAGAAATGATCTTGCTGAAGGTTAACTGTATATATGCATGCATTTATTTCTGTATTTATCTATATGAACACATACCACATGAAAGAAGATGGAGCAGATGACCTCGTGATTGTCTTCTGTACCTGAGTTTGAGGTCCACAAATCCCACAGACCTGCAAGTGTGTCAGGCACAAAACCCGAACTCTTCTCTCATCCTCCCCTCTACAGCATCTTTTAGGTACAGAGTGAGCTCATCAGTATAATATTAGGTCAAGCACTATGCAACACCATGTATAGATAACGAGGCTGTGCTGTGTGCAATCCAGGGCTACTGATGATATCAAGGTCTCTGGGAAGAACAAGCAGCTGTCTGCTTTTATACATTATGCTGATAGTACAGGAACTGTGAATGGTCTCTGGTTTGCTCAGAACACATAATTAAACACAGAGACAAATCAGTGACACTGTCCAGTTGCATCAAGCCACCAAAAAATTCCACAGACCTACCTGACTCGAAGCTCTTAAAGATCAGTGGGTTGGACTCTCATTTTCAGCTTAAAAAAATGTGTGTGTGTGTGTGCCAGAATGCTTTTAGAATGAAGAGTGTTGTGTATACCCAATTAAAAATAAAATTTAAAAAAAAGAAATCCACTGCACTACTGGAGAGTCAGCAGAGGGAGTGCGAGTGAGGAAGCCCCTCTTTAATATCTGAATGGCTGCAATGCTGGAGGAGGAAAGTAAACAAAAAGACATGTGTGAGCTAGAATTGTGGGAAAGAAATAGACCTAAAATAAAATCTTGATGATAAAGTTAAGGTGACAGCAACACCCCTTGATGAAAATTATAATACCCCTGCTCTTGGAGGCATGTGAGCTTGACTGAATACATTCTAGAAAATGTAATAAATTTCTTCAGATTGCCTAAGCACTTTCAGCTCCTGTGATTTTAATTGTTATCCTTGCAATATTTTGTGCTCACACCCTCTGGTCCCTCAAATCATAGTTACATTATAATCCTTTGCTTTACTGTATTTTTGGTTCTTGAGTTCCTACTGAAATGATATGGAGTCTCAATATTACTGAGATGGTTATGGAGTCAAGCTCAAATTGTGATCTGAGTGCATTTAATGTGTGAAAAAGCCATAAGGCAAATAACAAGATTCTCAGGGCTTGAAAAGTCATGATGGTGCTTAAACGCTTTGAGCTGGCAGAGCTAGCACTACTTAAAATGACATTTAATGAGGGTGCATTTCTGGGCAACTCCACAGAATCTATTTTACCTCTGCATCTTGTAGGGTTTTTCTTTTCAGTTGCAGAGAAAATATGTAATAAAAAAAGCCTGAAATTATATTTTTGCATTTGTGTTTAATTTGTCTGTTCCAAGAATACAGAGCTATTCCCTAGAGCTGTACTCCAATTTTTTGGTCAGTTCAGGACTTTTCCTTCAGCCATGGCTGTGGTCAATTATGTCTGAGACCAGCTGTTTTCTTGACTGTGATTCAGATGGATGTCCAGGAGTGGCCCTAAAAATTAAACCAAGATGCAGCTTTAATTAAGGAAAAACTTTTGTTTCTCAATCTTAGAGGTAAAAAGCAATGCCATACTAGCTGGATGATACCTTAAATAATTGAATGTGGTTTTGTCTGGTACTTCAGAAATACATAGCATGACCTTTTTTTTTTTTACTTCCCAACATATCTGCATCAGTGTAGAAGATCAAAATGAAGATAAGCAGTTGTATAGGAGATACTTGTGGGCTACTTGCATTTTTGCTCAGCTTTGAATACTGTTCTTTATCTGTGAAGTAGTTTACTTTGAAGTACGTGCTTAGAAAGAAATGCTCCTTGAGATTAAGGAGGCAGTGATGTTGAGAATATTGTTTGTTTGTATTGGATTTTTTTTAACACACAAAAAACCTCAATAAAAGTATCGAAGGTCCACTCTACTTTTGACTACTAAAGATCAGTCTTTGTAGGATGCAGAAATGTGGCTTCTAACTCTGTCTGTTTGGTATGGGCTATTGTGCTAGTTACTCCTCATGCATTTTCAGTTTGTTTCTTTCCAGTATTATGTTACCCAGTTTATTTTCAGTGGCACTTTTTTTCCTCCCCTCTCCCCTTCCTAAACTTCTGTCAATGTGTTATGGTAATGCAGCTCTGCTTTCCACTCATGAGGTGCCTGCATTCATTGGTGGGTGATACGAATAAGTAAAACCTGTCTCGTAGTGCGCATTCACAAGACTGTTGAACTGAGATTACACTGACATCTGAAATTCTGGCAGTTTGTAACTCCAAGTGCTTACACTTTGTAAATCTCAATCGCGTCCTTAATGTAGATTTTGTTTCGTTTCTTGCTAAAGAGTAAAAAAATGTAAATTTAGAAAGACTGTCACTCTCCCCCTTGGTCTTTGAGTGATTTAAGTCATTCCTTTGTCAACCGATCTAATGTGTTTTTGCAGCGATGATGTCTGCTTAGTCTCCAACATCTGTGTGCTGGACAGAAACTGAGATTCCTAGATGTGTCTTGGGTGCACTGTATCTGCACCATAGCACAGTGACATGTAGGTAAAATGCATAGCTTTATGCAACAAGTACAAATGAGACTGTTTTGAACTGAGCATTGTTTGAAAGCTATGATGAAAGAAACTAGCATCAGGCACAGGCTTATTTACTTGATTTTATCAAAACTGTCCTCTTAGTTGAAGAAACTGGAAGTAGAGTGAGTCTGCAGTGCCATTACTGGCTCCAGAACTGTTAACTCCTGGGGAAGGTCAGGTGTGGGTGAGAGTGGCATGACTCAGAGCTCTTGCCAGCATGGGCTGAGTCACAGCACCAAGTTCATGTATCTTTCTGTTGCCTGAAAAATCAGAGATATCTGACTATGGCCTCTCCTAAGAAGAGCCTGAACCATGTCCTGGGTGAACAGAGCAGAGACCTGTGAGGAAGAACATTTTCTCCTGATTTATCCGAGAAGACATCTCTTGCTGGTGGTTGTTCCCATTGGGACTGCAGGACACTTTAGGTTTGTTCATGGGTTGAGTTTTGACACAGCTTTAGCTCTCAAAACCAAGTATGATTTGTTTCTTTGTCTTCTTACTTTCTTTGTAGATATCTGCCACCTTCTTGCCTATCCCTATCGGCATGCACTTAAATACTTTTTATCAGCTGAAGTAGCCTTAGTGTCACTGTGTGCTGCAGGCTGCCTGTGAATATGTTTTTTTTTTATTTAGAGGGAACCAGAAAGACATAGCTCTGTGCCTCTGACCCTGAAAGAGTCCAGAGGCTAAGCAGGTATCTGAAATACCATTGTAATCCACAGAAGATTGGGTTGTTTTTCTGCATTGTTGTTTAGTGAGGCTTGAGTTAACATTGCTGTGAGGATCTTTCTCTGGTCTAGATCTTGGAAACAATGACTGTTCCCCAGCAAAGAGCTGATGAGCCTCAACACATCAAACTGACAACTACCATTTGCCCCTGTATGGCATCACCTGCTAAGCAAGGAATGAAAAGTTTCAGCTTTCCAGCATACAAAATTGTATGGTTATACAAATACAAAATGTTTCTTACAAAATAAGAAAAACATGCCAAAATAAACCACTGCTCTCTGTAGTGGAGAAATGGAGCAGCTGGTCTTGGGCAGGATGAGGGGTGTAGCCATGGATGCTGGAAGTCAGGCTCCATGCCAGAGAGTAGCAGTGCAGTAAGATGGTTTCTGTTGTGCAAACTGTATGGTCTTTAAATAAGTATAGGGCTATGTGACCTGATCTCATGCCTTCCTGGGGAGAAGTCGTGGGACGTGGCTGTGCTTGCTCTGCGGGTTCTCTGAGCTGGCTGGTTTCATGACATTGGTGTTCCCATGGGCTCCTGGCCATCCATGCTCCCATGGGAAAAGCAGAGTGACTGGTGGTGGTGGGGTCCAAACTTTCCCTGCAGCAGTGGCTTGGTACAGCTGTGGGAGTTCACGGTGTTGCAGGAGCAGGGAGCAAGGACAGGTTTGGTTGCTGTGGGGTCCAGGGCTCTCTGCTTGCTGCGGGGAGGATTGGCCTCGAGCTGTGTCCAGCCAGTCTCTGCTGGTGTCCCCAGGGTCTGTTCGGTTTTACTCAGTCTCTTCATTGTTTTAATTACTTTTTTTCCTTTTTCCATTTTTAAGATAGGAAATGAAGTAGGTAGCAATGCTGACAATTTAAATGCAGCAAAGATCCCCTGACTTCTCCAATTAGTGTCTCTCTGTAAAAGTTTGCTTTGGGTCAATTGAAATGGAGTTAATTCTTCTGACTAAAAATTCATCACAAGCAAAAGCTGCTTCTGGCAAAACCAGTGTCTGTAATTTCTTGTTATCTGAACCTTCATTAAGTATTATTGGAAAAAAAATAATTCAAATTAAACCCCAGTTTGCTGTTTAACTTTTCACCCCAAACCCAGAGCTCATTTTAAAGCCTGAGGGAAGCAGTTTGACTTGTAGAAGTTGTTCTCAATTCTTTCAATAGACGGATCCATTTGACATGCAATATCAAACCCTGTTGATTTGAAATAAATTGATAAATAAAATAATTGTCAAGAATGTTGCCAAGGCTTTCTCATGTAGACTTCTGGGCGCCAGCTGCATTTGGTTCTTATTTTTAGGATTTCTCCATATCGTAACAGGTTTAAGTCCTAAAAATGAGAGCTGGCATCTTTAAGGCCGACATCATCATCTCTTGGAAGCTTAGGTCAAAAGACAGGAGTTGCAAGATCACTGACTTATGTAACAATGCCTTTTTCTGTGTTTGAATAATAAAACTTCTTCAATTACTTTTAATTAACTTAAGCAACACAATTTTTCAAGGATACTCTGCTTTTCTTAGGTTTAAGTCCTAAAAATGAGAGCTGGCATCTTTAAGGCCGACATCATCATCTCTTGGAAGCTTAGGTCAAAAGACAGGAGTTGCAAGATCACTGACTTATGTAACAATGCCTTTTTCTGTGTTTGAATAATAAAACTTCTTCAATTACTTTTAATTAACTTAAGCAACACAATTTTTCAAGGATACTCTGCTTTTCTTTTCTTAAATTTCATTTAATTGGCAGCATTTTACTTCTAAGTTACTGCAGGTCACTTTACCAGTTGAACCTTATATTGTATTTGGAGCCCATGGTGGGTGGATAATCTTCCTTCAGAGCTGGGGCTGTCACGGTGGTGCCACCAGCACGTCCACACCCTTCCCAAGAAGACCAGGTTGGAGGAATGCTCTTACGTGGTTTTGCAACACATAGCCAGGGCAAAGACCCATGAGCTGTACTTTCAGTTTTGGTGTCTTTGGGTCCTAGTGTCTATATTTTAGAAATACCCGAGAGACTGGCAGAATCTCCTGGGTCTCTGCGCTGTTTTATCTTCAAGACTTGCACTGTGGCATAAGTGATTCTATCTTTTGATCAGACCATGCAAGCTATGCCTTATGGTTTCAGGTGAAAAGTTAAACTTCTCTGCAAGAGAAAATACCAATGGTAAAGTGCTAGGCTAGTTAGGGCAAAACAAGTATTGTACTTGCTGAGTATATAATACGAATTCTTTCTTGAACTCTGACCTTGGTTTCAGCAAGAGTGATTGTCTTTGGAAATCCCACTGGCACCCTTAGTCACCCACAGAGTTATGAATATTTTTTCTCAGCATAGTCTCTTTTGCTGCAGAGATCTCAGAGGGGAGCTGGTGCTACAGTAGATGTATGTCAGCACTCTGCTGCTTATGCTGAAGGAAGCTGCTCATGGTTAACTGCAGCAGAGTGGATCTGTGGGGCATCCAGCTGGGGGCTGCTCTCCCTGTCCCTCTTCTTCACCCACCAGACCATCCTTTTCTGAGAATCCCTGAGCTGTTAATTCATGGGTTCAGAAGGGTTTAGGTTGTGCTTTTCATTTCTACTGGGTGGCTGCAAGCAAAACACTAGGTATGGCATTTAGCCTGTCTGCATTATCAGCCTCAAGGGTCATGGAAGAGTTGGAAAATAGAGTATGTAGCTGTTTGTGGATTTAAAGATTCTTAAAAAGAAAGAGGGGGAGAAAAAAACCCCACCCTTGTAATTTCTTTTTTTGGCATTTTTTTTCAGTCTGAGTTGGACCAGTGCTTCTTCATTGATCCGTGTGAAGATTGTTGAGGCATATAAAGACCCTGCTGTCATATTCCTGTCAGATATTCTGTCATGTGTTCCTGCCCAACTAGCAAAATGTCATGCACAACACAGCCTTTCCTACACAGAATAGCCTTGGGCAAATGCACTCTACTAGTGCCTAACAGCCCATGGGATCTAATCTCTGCTCCCTTACCGACTGTTCGTAACCTTTCTGTGCACTTCAAGACTTTTCAGACTAATCCTTTTGCATATAGTCAGAGCAAATGAGAATTTGGGAAGGGTGCACTAGCCAGGGCTGGATCTGGGGATCCAAGTGTCTGCTTTGGTAAACCTATATTTCAGTCAATTTTCCACATCGTTTTCAGGAAGCAAAGTGTCTGTGATGACTTAACTGCAGGAAAAGCTTTAATATGTTGTTGCCTGCTTGCCAGTAAGAATAACCCTTTAGTTTTATTTATGATACACAGTGTTTCCAGTATTTGGGAGACCCTCTGTGTGTGATCCCTGAAGATGATAACAATGGGGCTTTATCATATCTGGCTGTCCTCCTTGGATGGCAGATTATCCTGTGTGCCAAGATCCAAGAATAAACTGGCAGAGGGGTTACCTGACACTCAGTGGTAGTGCAATAGTTTCCAAATAATTGGATTTCTGTGGTCTACCAGTGTTGGTTGATACACCTAGAAAGAAGCATGCCTTTCGTGAGCTGCAATGGGAGAGACTTATTCTGTGGATATGATGATTTGGCATTTTCCATGGGATGGTCCACTTGGGGGCATGTTTGCCAAAAGTCCTGTGAGGTCCTGGAATAATTGCTATTATGATCATTTTAGAGTGAAGCAGGTGCTGCGAGGTGACATTTGAGGTTGGGTGGAGTTCAGATGCCTGATTAATTGCTATAGTTAATTAAATCCACCTCTGGAAGCGGACAGAGGTGGAGATGCTGGCTGAGGAGACATGGGAGTGCAGCAAGTGCAGCACTGCAAACTGGGCTCAAGTGAGCTCCAAAATGCTGGAGCTTGTTTGATGTTGGCATGTCCTTCCAAAGTCAAATCCCTCTCCAAAATCCAATGGTTATTTGTCCTGGATACCTCATGGGATGGCATTAAGCTTCATATCTTATTGTACATGTGATTCCAACCCAGTTGCTAGTAGCTGTAAAGAAAGTGTGTTAAGTCAGTGTGTGCCTGGTTGCTGCTTGCTGCAGGATCGTCCCTTGTGGCATCCTCATTGCTGTGAGCTGGGGAACCCAGAAGAGCTCAGAGCTGCGGACACCAACTTCTGCTCTCAGCCTCTATTACAAACTGAGCCTTGCAGGTCAGGCCAGGGCTGGATTGACGTGGCCTGGCAGTGAAGGGGCATGTAGATAAAGAGATCATATTTTTCATCAGCACTGCCAAAATGATTCCTTTCACCCCATGATAATTCTCAGAAGTATTTTTATAGCTATCCTTTAGAGAGATGTAAAGTAGGTGACGGGTATGTCTATAACTAATGGTCTTTGCACTGAAATCAAATCAGGAGCAGCACAGGTACCATCAGCTCTATTGGTGAGCTGAATGCAGCTCCTTGGGTGGCTGGAGCCCCAGCAGCCTGCCCTGCTCTGCTCTTCGTTGGGTGAGAGAGAACCACCTTGTGACTAAAGCAGGACTGGGACCCAGGAGGTCAGTCCCTAACTGCCAGCTCTGCCCTGGACTGCTTCTGTGGCCTGGGAGTGATTGCTTAGAGGAGCAGCCTGCTGATGTGGTTGCTCTCAAACCTGTTTCAGTCCAGTCAAGCTGTGCTAGACAAAAGCATTTACTTGAGCAGTCAGTGGATGCACTATGGGTGCTGATGCAAGTCAGTTTTCTGGTTAAGCTGAAGAGAAAGTGGGGCACAGCTGGAGGCAGGCTGAGGTACAGCTGGATTTGGGAAGATTCAGGATCACGTTTACAATTAGGGGGTTGCTGCTTCCTTTCTCTCCCCTCCCACTGATAAACAAACAAGTCTCTCAACCTGGTAGTTGTTTCAGTGAATTACACCTGGGATTAACCTGTGCTGTTGGCTTCACTTATCTTCGTGAAAAGCAAGCAGGAGCACTGAGGCCATCCCCAGGAGCTGGGAAGGAAGGATTGTTGCATGCTGTGGCGTATTCCAAGGGCAACGAAAGAGAAAGACTTTGCATTATTCCTTGCATATGTAGCAACTCAGAGAGTACCAGGAAGCTTGCCCTGCTTTCTTGGTATGCTGTAATCCCGCGGAGGTGTTTGCGATAACAGCTTTGATAGTGTGGTACCTCTGACCTCTAGAGACTGGGGTGCTGGAACAGCTTCAGCCCAGGGTGGCTCCACTGGTTAAGGGGAGAGGTCAGACAGCCTGGGGACAGAGGGAGAAAAAACGTTCACTGGGACAGCTGACGTCTGGACTGATACACTTTCTTTAGTCTTGGAAAAGGTTCAGGAGGTTTAGCTTCTCTCGAGACACACACACTCCTTAGAAAAAGAAGTTCAACCACGGGAAAGTGCCCAGACATCACATTTTCAAAACAGAAAGTTTCCATTTGCTTTCATGCATTCACAGCACTTTAGTCAGGCTGTCTGAAACTGTAACTATGCTGTTACAGCAGGATCCTTGGGACTCTCTATCTGTATAATCCCCATGTTTGCTCTAGGTGTACCTTAGGAAACAGCCAGAGGCTGGGGTGCTTTTCATGAATCACCGACTGGTCTAAAACACAGATGCGACAGACATCAGAAAAGGAGGGAGCAGCATATTACAGCTTGTGGATTTGTGGTTTCTGAGTTTAGATGCACCTATATTTTATTGGGTCCTCTGTTTATACCGACAGGGGAGGCCAGATTCTCATGCCGTGTGAACGACAAGCTCAGCACAGGGCCTGCTCTTTGATGTTTGTAGGCAAAGGGATTTCTCAGGAGCAGTTAGAATGAGGTGAGGGGCTGATGTGTGCTGACTAGAGCTTAGAAAGCTGTTCCAAGCATGAGAGAAGGTGTGGGAGATGGTGCAGAAATGCCTCTGTGATGAGGGAATGAAGGGGAATGCAAGGTCAGTGCTGCAGGACTCGCTGGGGGGTGGGTCAGGTCACATGCAGGACCGTGGGCAAATCCATTAACTGCTCTGTGCTTAAGCTTTACTGCTGTAAAGCGAGGATGGTAATGCAATATCCTTGGCTCCTGTGGTAACTCACAGTTGATAACAGAGATGTCCAGAGTAAACACAACTAAGCCTGGATCTGGGTGTGCATTTGGGTTTGTGCCGTTCTTTCTTTTCAGTGCTTTTAGAAATCCTGCCAAAGTCAAGGGGCTATGAAAAAACAGACTTTCTATCAGCATCTGGAGGCCGAAATCCCAGCAGAAGACCAGTTATTGTATTATTCTACTTCATTAAGTACCTCCTTGAGGGGTTAAAGTAGCCTGTGAAAACGTGTTATCGTGAGCAGTGGAGTGTCTTACAGCCCTTTGGGAAAAGGAAAGATATGCTATCTGTACACTTCAAGATCCATTTGTAGTGGCAGCCACATAGATTGCACCCCCCTCCCCCAGCTCTCTTCTCGTCATAGTACCTGGACACTTCAGATATTGCAGATAATGCTCTTTGCTCCACAGAAGGAGTTCCCAAGTAATGCAATTTTAGTACTGGCTGGAAGAATCTCACAGCAGCTTGTACATCTTCAGCCCTGGATCTGCACAGGTCAAAACTCAAATAATGTTTGAACAGGAATAGATGTTGTGTTGCCCATGTAGCCAAAGAGGTAGAAATAATTTCAAATGTCTTCATCCATGTAGAAAGCTGTTTCTTCTACTAACTACTTTACTGCTGCTGGGTTGTGTATGAGCTAGTGCATGCTGGGCTGTATGTTATCCTTTCCTGATGGTTCCTGTCCTGAAACAAGCTCTGCTTCAAAGTACAATTTTTCATGGAGTTCCAAGCAATGAATGCAGGGAACTTGTTTTCAGGACAACGGAAAGTTTAAATGTGAGTTCAGAGGTTTGTAGAGTAATAGATCCTGTCCTGTCAGATTCAGTACCAGAGGGTATAAAATATGTCAGATAATTCATCAGCTGTTGGAATTAGATAACATAACTTAATTAAGGTACAGTTTGGCTGAAAAACACGCATTAAGATAGGAGTAATGCTATTACTGAATACCATGTAGCAACACGTAGATGCCTTTTCTAGAACAATAGAAGAATAAACAGACATCAAAATGGATAAATCTTTTCACATATTGCTAGAGATGATCAAATAATTAATGGCAAAATCTAGCTTTGTTTTTTTCCATTTTTAAATCCTTCATAATCCATTCCTCTCTTCTATTTTCAACTTGTTAGTGTTTGCCAAATTGCTCCTGAACCATTTTCAGCTGATGAGTTGCTCATGAGGGCTCTGCTCTGTAACTAGCTGGTATTTGTTCATGATGTGCTTGACTGGCTGCACTCTTGTTCTTTCTGAGTAAATGGCTTAAACTTTTTGAGCACAGAAGAATAATAGAGACACACACTTAAACTGCGTCATTTGATAATTTATATTAAAGTCATGAAATCTTTGGGTTTGGGACTGCTTTCATAGGCAGTGACCCAGGCAGTCCAAAAAGGGAATAAAATGACTGGACTGGTAGCAGCAGACAGATTCATTGACTTTCCCTTCCCCCTTCCCCAGTTCTTTGTATCATTTAACTCAATGAAAAAAGGTGTTTCAGCCTCTGATTCTTGCTCTTAGTGGGGTGCAATATGTCCAAGAGTGGTGTCTGACCTTTCTGCTGAGTTCCTGCACATATTTGGATTGGTCACTGCCTTACTGCCTGCACTGCCAAAGCAGCACTGCCTGATCCCCTCTGGCTGTGGAGCTAGTCCCCTCTTTGCAGGCTTGTCTTGAAAGGTGTGGAGGTGGCCTGAAACAGATTGAGCTAACAGCAAAGTATAGTGGACAACTGAGATGCTTATGCTTGAGCTTGCTCCTTGGCCTTCTTTAACACTGTAGATCTAACCTGCATGACTTATCCTTAATGTACAACTAAGGAATTGAGTCTTTCCTATCTTGCAGGAGTGTATTGGTGGATGGGAAAATATTATGTGGCAGTTGATTTAATAACGGACTTTTTTTTAATGGGCAAAAGTAATCAGAACCAGAAAACATTCTATATGGAATAAGGGTAGCCCTCAGGACACCCAGTGTTACACTCATAGTAGAGGTTGGCTACAGATATCAAAGGGAAGGAAAGTGCAACTTCTGGGGTACTGAAAACCTTGAGGTGGCTCAAGGAGAAAGGATATATAGGATCTCTTAGCCTGTAGGTCACCCCTGTCTTGTCATGAGTAGCAGACTAATGCGTGTGAAGAATATGCTTATTTATATCTGTGGTTTTACCAGAGGGGGTTGTCAGATTATAGTTGATAAAGCTTGAAAATGTTTCTGCATTTATGGCACTGTTGATTTGCTGAAAGGAACAACCAAGCAAATAACTGATGACTGATTTTTGCCGCCTTGTGCAAAAATATGCCTAAGTGCGTGACTTCAACAGACTTCTCTACCACTGCAAATGAGATCAACATCAGTATTGCAGACTTTTGGGGCAAGGGGGGAACTTTGCTCAGAAGTAAGAGAAGAGGAAGGAGGAAAATGATAATTTAAGTATTTTTCAATGGGACATAACTGTATCAGCATGTCTTTTTTCTTGCCCGTGTATTGACTTAGGTCCAACACTTTGTTTATCTTTGTTCTTAAGAGGAACAAGGCAGTGATTCATCACCAATATGCAGGGATGCCTCACTTTGCATTTGTATGGTATTGTCTATCCAAGTGGCTCAAAGGCCTTTACAGACTTCAAGGGCTGTGTCTTCAGCTGGTATAGCAGTGTTATGCTGACACCATCTGAAAATCTGATCCTATCTCAGTTCCCTTTTTGTCTGTGCTTTTTGACTTGACATACCATAATATTACAGATGCAAAACCAGTCCCTCCAAACCCAACAACAGCATGATTTTCTCATGGATGACTTCTCTAACATCAGCTTTCAGAGCTGCTTAGGCACCTGATTCTCTATTCTGTCAGAGTTCCATGTTCCTGTAGTTTTATGTATCTGTTCTGAAATACACTGTTCGAATGAGTCCAAGTTAGCAAGTGATGTGAATTATTTTGTACAACAGCCTTGCATTTACTGTTATTTACGATCTGTCAATCCTAGGGGGTTCTCTCATGCATTTTATGATCGTTTGTCTTGTACATGATAATTTTATGTCAGTGAAAGTTTCAAAGCTGGGTGTGCATTCAGATGTGCATAGAGAGCTGCTCAAAACTCCCCTCTGTGATTGCTTTCTGTACCGTAGCTAATTATACATTAGTTGGGAAATGTGTGCTACTCATACTGTTACAACATTCTAATGTCAAAATGACACATCGGACCAAGCGCTGCAAAACCCCTACTTCTCTGCAAGTAGCTATATTGATCTTGTCACCTCTGCAAAGAATGTATATATTTTA
>NW_008673350.1:0-374 GCF_000695815.1 Acanthisitta chloris
AGAAACCTCGGAGGAACACCCTGAGCTCTGCTATCTGCTGGCAGACAGCAAGGCTGCAGCGAGTTTTACTTACAAACTCAGAGGCCTTTCCCCCACCTCTGTGGAGCCTCCCAAAAGCTCCATGAAGAGCCAACCAACCACCCTTGGTTATTTGTATGTTTTATAGGGTTAACATTTCTACAGAGAATATCATATTCAAAACAGCCACTCGAGTACAACAGCAGCGCAGGAGGAAGGCTCAGCACCAGGCCAGGGCTGGTCCATGGCCACAGGAGCACAAAAAGCCTTTGGCTGAGACTTCAGAGTCTTTCTGGGGCCTGATTTGCCCCCAAATCCACAGTCTTCCTCAGTCCACGAGGTTCATGTCCTGTTCC
>NW_008673350.1:416-6739 GCF_000695815.1 Acanthisitta chloris
GGGAAGTGCTGTCCAGTGAAGAGATGACAAAGCCTGAGCTTCCCAGTGCTTCCAGCTTATCCCAGCTCTGAAACTCCCATTCCCAGTCCCCAACCTGCTCATCCCACTGAGAGAGAACATGAACTTTCCTCCTGGATGCCAATGGCAACATCATAAAGAACATTCCTTTGGGCCATATTATCCCAAATCCTTACTTTGCTATTGTTGAAAATGTTCTGTTGGCTGAAAACCCCAAACAAAGCAGCAGCACAGAGGATGGGCAGCAGGAAAATAACAGGATAGCAGGACAACAGGACAGGACACACTCACAAACGATGGGATTTCTCCTCATCCATCCCGTGACTGGCTGTGAAGCTCCATGGGCAGAGGGACAAACGGGAATCAGCAGCCACAGCATCAAATCCTGCCCAGAAATCTTCTGCTCTCACTGCACAGAGCAGAGCACGTGGGAGCAGCCACAAGTGTAACCAGATGCAAAAACAACCATGGCCATTTGGACACTCATTAGACACAATTAAGATCTACATATCTGTGGATTAGGCCTTGATTTGGTACGGGAGGGACAGGCTGATCATTAAATTCAAGCAGGCTTAGCAAAACACCTGATAAGGAACATTCCAAGGAGGACCTGTGGCCAAGAGCAAAGGTCCAACCAAAGGATAGAATAAAAAATGACCACCATGGGTTGCAGAAGACCCTCAAAGATCACCACCTCAATTAAATGTAAAGGGGAGGGGGTATGATAATTAGGGCGGGATTATGGTAATGATTTCATGAATAATTAGCATAAAAAGCAAGAATAATTAGGGCAGGATTATGGTAATGAGTTCATGAATAATTAGCATAAAAAGCAAGGAATCACTAACCAATAGATGAGAGAGTATTAATCAAGAAGGATTAACTTGTAACCAATGAGCACTAACTCCTCTGCTTGCTGAAATGTACAGCTGGTAAAAAGTTGGGATGCACTTTAGGAGCATCCAGAGCTGCAATAAAGGAATTCTGCTGCTTAATACTGCATTGCTGCCAGGGAGTTTTATTCCCAGTTTTGATGACACGAGGAGCAGGGATAACAGGGGGAGCAGATCATCTTCAGGCATTAGATGATCCAGGGCATGATCACTACACAGAGTGGATTTGCAGCCTGTGAATGCATAAAGCCATTTCAGCTGTAGCTCCCGAGAAAGAGTTCCCTGCAGCCTCCCAAGCCAGGCATTTGCTTCAGATATTCCAGCTGGGTGTCAGTGCAGATTAATCCATGCCACGTTTTCCCCCTGGGGAGCAGAGCTGTGTCACTGAGCCAGGCTCCCCTTCTGGCCTGTCCACAGCTCTCTCAGCTCCACCTTGCAGCCCAGATCCCTCAGGGCAGCTTTGGCCACGTCGTCGCAGTCCCGGTGAGCTGCACGAGCTTCTGTGATGAGGTTCTCAGCTCCCATGTCCAGGATGGGCTGGGAGAAGTCCCTGCTCCGGGACACCAGGTTACGGATCAGCATGCAGGCCTGTTTCTGGGGACAGAGGTCAGGACACACGTCAGCAGGGAAATACCATCCCTGTAGGATGCTGCAGCACACACAGATCTGCCTCCAGCTGAGGAATCTGTTCTGGGAAGTCAAAGATCAGCAACAAACTATTTGCTGGAAGAATAAAATCCATGCACAAAGGTATGGCTGCTATTTCCTGTGGAGGGTTATCCAACTCAAGCTCCTGTTTCTCTGCAAATCCCAAACACCAGCCAGGGAATACCAACTAATTCCTTCAATAACACTAAGACAGAATTCTCCCCACCTTTCCACCCTTCCTATGCTGCAGATTGTGGACTGTCCTATGCTGCTCCAGGCACCTTCCCTAGCACTTAGTTTAAACTCCTCCTTTGGCATATATTTTTGATGGTATTTTAATACCCTGAGGATCACTAAAGTGGCCACAGAACCTATTGAGATTTGCATGAGAAACCAGCAGTTACTTTCTTGCTATGCAGGTGTTTTATTTGGCCCTGGATGGCACAAGTTGGGTCTGAAAGAGCTTATCCTCATCCTGCTCTTTCCAGGAGGAGGAAAAGCAATGCTTGAAAGAGAAGTGTGGCATTCCACAGCCGCTTGAACCTGCATTCAGGCGGATTTGAAACCCAAGCTAAGTTGTGCTCTGATCATGATGACAGATGTTGTCCTGCATTTAGTCACTGCACTCCCAACACCCTCAAAACCTTAGGGAATTTGACAAGGACAAAAACCTAAGGAAGCAGCTAACACAGCCAACACCCATCCTGCTAAATAGTGAGGAGCTCTGAGCACATACCTGTACAGCCACTTCTCGTGGGTGAGCTTTCATGGCCTGCAGTGCTGCCAAGGCTCCACCACCTTCCATGATGACACCACAGTTCTCAGGCTTCCGCAGAGCCAACACGCACAAGGCTGCACAGCCCTGCTCACAGATCTGCAGGACAGGGAGGGAGACACTCACTGCCTGAAAACATGGCTCTGAGGGAAATAAAAATGGAGTTTGTTCTATTTGATGGTGATTTTTTGTTTTTTTTCAGGGGAACATCCTGCTGCTTTGGTGTGTAAACCAAGCTGAAGGTTGGATGTGATGGTCTTGGAAGCATTTGCCAATCTTAATGATTTTATTCTCATAGAATTCTGTGTTCAAGCATTGGAATAGTTGGAATCACCATCCCTGGAGGTGTCGAAGAGGTGTATGGATCTGGGTGATGTGGTTCAAGGGTTACAGTGGTAGTGCCAAGTGGATGGTTGGACTTGATGGTCTTAAAGTTCTCTTCCAACCTTAATGATCCTATGTTTTACACCCTAGAGGCACAAAACACTATATCCAATATCCACCTGCTTCAGGAACAAGGCAAAACCCCAATACAGAGTGGACACACCAGAACATTCACACTCAAGCTCTCTACACCAACAGGACATTCAATGTGGGACACACTACTCAGTCACAAACACACATCATCCAGCCCGAGCTGCACTCCCAGGTGGTACCTGAGGGTTGGCCAGGTGGTGGCTGATGGCAAGGACAATGAGGTCAGTTCCCCCAGCGTCCACAATGGCATCTTTGACGTCGTCGTTGCCAGCCACGGCGCGGATGGCACTGAGCACCTGCTTCACCACGTCCTGCCCCACCAACAACAAACACTTAGAGAGCTGCAGGGATCATTACAGACTCTTGAGAAAGCAAAGCACAACTTCCCCCAGCAATTCCATGCGAACAGTTGGAATTCTCAGCTAGGAAGAGCAACTCTCAGTCACTGGACCTCTAAGGTCCATTCCAACCCTTGAACATACTGTGATACTAAGATACTTTCTTGCTGCACAGAGTAATAAAAGACCTTGGTGGTTTGGCAAATGCTGTCAAAGAAGCTTGAAGAATCAAGTATCAACCTCTGGGCCTTGAGCATCTAAACCTCATGAATCTCTTCTAGAATGGTGGAAAACCACACACTCAGCTTCCCTGGGAGCTAGCAGAGCTCTGCTCATGGAGCACGGAAGAATAACCATGAGCAAGAGGCTCACAACTCTTACCTGCAGAGCACATATAACCTGATTCTCTATACAAGGCTGCAAATCTGGATCTGAAGTTGTGTTTCAACCTTAGTTGCACCTTAAATATTGCATAGGCTAAGGCTCATTCACTTCAGAATGAAGAGCACATCCCACTGTGCTCCCTCTGCTCCCAGAACATTCCAGAGGGCTCACCGGGTGGTCCATGCAGTCAGCCAGGAGAGTCACCATAAAATTCAAGCCCCCAAGGTCCACAATCTCTTGGCAGAACTCATTCCTGACAGAGAGGCGAGAGAGGGTGGCGCAGAGCTCACTGAGGACACTGGAGTTGTCTGTGAAGGCTGCAGAGGAGAGATCAGAGCAGCTGTGAGCAGGGAGGGTGAGCAGAATGAAGGGGGTTTTCCTTTGCTTCATTAAAAAATACCAGGGAACAGCATATTTCATTTAACAAATTAAAAGAGGAGAGATGACACCTGTTCACTCTGTCTGCAGACAAAGTCAGAGTGTCTTTTCTTGGCAAGAAGCTCCTCGGCAGGCATAACATGCTGCAAACCTGCACTGGGCTGTAAAGCACTTCCTCAACACAGTGACAAATAGCTGAGCCCCTTCAGTGCTACCCAGTCAGACTCATTGTCTCAGGCCACATTTCCTCACTAGAATTAAACACCATTTCAATGGCAAATTTCTCAGTCACCTCTGAGGAGCTTCAAGTCACAACCAAATGCTTTTGTGAGAAGAAACCACACACAGATGATTCCCAATTAGCATCCCCAGCCATGGGGGTTAACTTTACCTTTTGCAGCTTCAATGAGGACTCTCAACCCATCATTTTCCAACACAATCATTTTAGCATGATCATGGGCATGACCGAAGGGCACACGGATGTCATCATCGAAGGTCATGACCCTGAGGGCTGAGGCTGCTGTCCTGACCACGTCAGCACTGTCCCCATGCTGGATGATGGCTCCAGTGAGGAGGGGCAGAATCCCTCCCTTGACAAAGTCCTGCCTGTTCTGCTCGTGCTTCAGACACGCGTGTCGCACGCAGCGGATCCCGACCAGCGTCACCTCCGCGTCCTCACGCCGCTCCCGCAGCATCTGCAGCAGCAGCTCCTGCCCGGCTGAGTCCAGCAGGTCTGGCTGCCCATCCAGCAAGGCAGACAGGGTGGAGAAGGCTTGGAGCAGTAAATTCCTGTCTCCCAGAGCCAGCTGGCAGGCAGAGAACACCACGGAGTAAGCGCCGTTCTGCCCGGCCAGGTAGCGGAAGGCTAACTGCTCCCGGCACTGCTCCGTGAAGGTTTGGAGCTGCTCAGGCAGCTCTGCCAGGGCTGAGGCATCCACGGCCCTTCCCAGGGAATCCAGGGTCTGGGGGAGAGAGCAGGAGTTAGTTTGCCTTTCCTGGGAGGAACAGAAGCAGCTCTTTATAGTCAGCTACATTTATTTTATCAAAACAGTCTCAAATTCGGAATCAGCTGGAGGTATCTAAGCCATTGCTTGGGTTGTCCTGGTGCACAGAAGCCTTGGAGGACCAGAGGCTTCTCCATGCTGCTGCCACCACTGCCATGGATTCTTAGTATGGTGAGGGGTTGGAATGGACCTTAGGGATCATCTAGTCCCAACCCCCTGCCCTGGGGAGGGACATCTCCCAGCAAAGCAGGTTGCTCAAGGCTTTATCCAACCTGGAGTGAACATTACCAAGGTTGGGACATTATTCTTGGCCTACTACTGACACTCTTCTATAACCCTGCTCAAAACCAACATCCATTTGTGCTCCTACCAGGAGAATCTCGTGCTTTTGCCTCTGCCCATTCTCTGAGGAAGGTGACCGAACAGCTTTCACAATATTGCTCAGGTCCACACCTAAAATGGAACAGAAAACCAAGATTAATAGCAATTACAGGATAATTACAGTAAAACAAACAGCATTAGGTACAGATTTTGGGTTAAATCTACCAAGTTAACCACAGTGGACAAAGAGGAACTTGTAGAAATCAATGCAGAGATGGTGATATGTTATGCTGCGACTATAATGGTCAAATCTATCCTGGAACTTGGGGACTATATTAGGGACTAGTTGACTAAATGCCAACTGTAGAAGACAAAAAGGAGCTTCATTTCACTGACCACATTTCCCTCTGCAGTTTCCCAATCATAATCACTCCCTGAAACCAGGTCAGCATTGACAGTGTCTCTGCTCCACTTTGCAGAAGCTTTTTTCCAACAGTGTCTGCTCATTCCTCGCACGCAGGTTGTGCTAAACCCTCAGCCTGTCCCACCCCGACCTGCAGAAGCAGCTGAACGCCCACAGTACCTTGAGACTCAAACTGCTGCACAGCTTCTCTCACAGCCTCCTCCGGGTCCATCTCGAACTCTGCGATGTTTTCCTGCACTGCATCATCAAAGGTTTCCTGTGCGATCTGCTTGGACCCCATTGTGCCAGGCTGGAACGAACCTTCTCTTCCTCCTCTTCCCCCAGTCCCTGAGGGAACCAGTTTCGGTGCAGAACCTTCAGAAACAAAGGACGTGACTTGCTCTTTTGTGCAGCACACAACCTCAGAGCCCCAAACCAAGAACGCCCAGCCAAAGGCACAATTATTGCTGCATTTAACGGGCAGAAACACAGCGATTAAGCGACGCAACGAGGCATCTCAGCAGAAAAACACCCACCAAGCGGCACACGGAGATACCTCAGCAGAAATACCGATCGAGCGACAGAACGAGGCACCTCAGAGCTCAGCGCGGGATGCTGAGGGTTAGGGCTGAGGGTGTCACCGTGAGGGCTCCACACCCCACACCGATGGGGGAACTCACCCCG
>NW_008673351.1:0-20146 GCF_000695815.1 Acanthisitta chloris
CATGGCCCAGATGTAGGACCTTACACTGGACAACACACTGCAAAATTGAGAGGTATGGCTATAACACCAGCTTCAACAATAAAATGCCCTATGATCTACTGATTATAGCCTGTACTTTCATAATTTGACCTTACTTTTTCATTCAGGCTAATGAGAAAAAAGAAACATAGCATACCAACTTCACTCCAGTGGAAAGGATTGGTGGCACCTGTTGTACAGTTATACACCATGACTTTTTTTGGTCTGGGGCAAAAAAAGACAAAAGAGCAAGTTAGAAGAAAAATAACCTTTTAAAAACAGACAACAATAGACATGCCCAAAGTTATCCCTTCCCTCAACAGCATCATTTACACAAAGCAGAAAGCATCAGTCTCATGGTAGATTTCTTTACTTTCTGTATCATCTTCCAGTATTTTTTTCCTTCTTTAACTATCCTGTTTCTTTTATTTCGGAGAAGGCATCACCTACATTCCTGCAGACAACACTACTTCTATTGATTACAAGACCCAGGAAAGAATTTTCAGACACAGCTTGTACAACAGTATCAGCAGGTGATGCCTTCCTCTTTGGGATAAGCAGGTTATACTTTGAGAGACAAATGCTGTCAGAACCTCAGATTCCTTTGCCCTGGGGGAATCAGGACACTCATGAGAAGTTCAATACAAGACTGATTGATTAAAATATGCAATATAATGTCAAAATATTTAGTACTCTGTCACCTGTTATACCTATTAACTCCAGAATACCAGGCTGCAGCCAGTGTGGTATTGACAACAACATCTACTGGAACAAGATCTGCTACTGCGTCGTTGGAAGCTCTCATTGTTCGGAGAATTCCTTTTCCTGCCTTAAAGAACAAAACAACAACAACAAAAGAGAGACAGATGACCCACCAGTAAAACATACAAAGCTCTTCTGCCTTCCAAAAGGAGGGGAAAAAATTAAGCATATTCATTACTTACAGCAACGAAGATACCACTAGGTCCATTGAAGTTATCAATCCAGCCCTGTAATGAATGGGGAGAGGGAAAGGATTTAGTTAGAGTATACTGAAGTCAGTTGTTTCAAGTGAAAATCTGAGAAGTTTCTATAAGTGTAAGGGGTGGAGGAAAAGGAGAATAAAGTAGAGAAAGATATTAAATTTCATGTCTCTAAATAAAGCTCTTCTGTAGCAAAATCTAGTGATGTAACAAGTTCCTATGACTCAAGACCAGACTCAGTGGTCCTTCTAAGCAAGGTGCTCACACTTGTTTATTTCTCAGTGAATGAGCTGCAAGGCAATCTCCACAGAAATGCATTCACCTTCAAAGTATTTGAGTTTACAAGTATTTTTAGACTAGCTTCCAGCAACTCAGTTTTTCAAACAGAATACGTTCTTGCTCAATTTTAATGACAGTATTTAAACACTATATACTTATTGGTTTGACTCCAAAATGCATGCAAAGTCAAATATGTGGATTTTCTGGGCTTGAGACAATCAGTCTTGAACTGGAGAAGCTAATCCAACACCAGTCTGTCATACAGGAGGAAGCACATATGCTATATATCAATACAGCACACAGTACTTGCAACTTATGCTATCCCCTGCAAAGCTTACAGGGCTTGACTAAGAGTGGATTCAAAACATCTTTATGCCCTGCAGATCCCACTTTTCTTAGCCACCCTTTGCACTGACTGACAAAACCAGATGAAGATACACAGACTCATGAAGTAAAAACCTGGCAATTTATTTAATGTGTGAAATAATATTTCCCATTGTGAGACAAGTGCACTGTTGTTCTGTAACTGGAGTAATTTTACCCCTAAATTTCACACATAAGAACACTGGCTTTGAGAGTTTTTGTGTCAGCTGTTATCCAGAAGCAACCAAGACACAACTTCACAGTCTAATAAGAGATTTTCCTTTACAAAGGTCACCAGATAAATAGGCTGTCAGTCTCTAGCACAGTTTACAGGCAAGATGGTCAGGTGAAAACTCAATGACTTACAGGAAAAGGCTCCTTCCAGCTAGCACCAACGATGGATGGCCTTACAATGGCTATGTTTAGTTTTGCACCTTCTTGTTGTACTACATATTCAGCTAAGGCTTTTGTATATGTGTAAGTGTTAGGTCTGTCGCCTATCAGCTTAGGAGTAATGTCATTCACTATGCCATCATCCATCCACCTGAAGAAACAATAGAAGAAACAAGTGTAAATTACTGCATGCTGCATCTCTGGGGATGGGGAGTGGGAATTACTAAAGCTACCACAGTTATTTTTACTCCTTTAAAGAAAAAGGGATACACATTTAAATGAAAACAAGTTTTCCAGAGGGTTTTTTTATTTTTGCATTTCTCTTCCAAGGGGTGATATTTTGCATTACAGGTAAGAAAGAAGAGACTTACTCAGAGCTGAGATTATTATGTATTACGTCACACCTATCCCACATTGTCACTTGTTTCAGAGTTTGACAGCTACAAAGTAAGACCTCAGGACAGCTAGTATATACAGAAAAAAAAAGAATGAGCAATTTTTCCCCTTCTGTAATGCCAAATTCAAGGCTAAAAAGCTACAGAAAACAGATTGTTAATGTCTGGACTCTCAGAATACCTAATGGAACTACTTCTACATTTGTGTTCCCTCATCTTTAAGGTTCCTAACCTTTTTTTGGTATGGCATTACTAGGAAGCAAACTCTAAGAGATTACTGAAGCAGCTTCATAAAACGTAACACATACTCAAGAGAATCTATCAGCTTCCTGGGATCAACAGGAGGTGGGTACACGACTTCATCGATCTGTTGGCGGTTGCAGTAGGCGAAGGCGGTCGAGACGTGCATGAACACTTCCAGGTTCTTCATCCTCTGTGCCAGGAACAGGAGCTGTTGTGTGGCAGTCACGTTTAACTGAACAGCATCTCTATGAGTTAAACACAAATGGGATCAGCAGAAAGCAAGACAAGAACAAGCCAAAAGAAATTCCCTCCTAAATATCTCGGTAATGGGTATAGAAAGTATTCCTGAATACTCCAGCCTACCCTAAAAAGCAGCAGGGACACTGTCCTAACTTTCTGCCTTAATCTAGAACATCTCTCAATGTTCAGAAGAATTTTCCTTTCAGACTGTTTGTTCTTACTCTTATCCTCATGGTCTACTGGTAGAGTGGAAAAGTCAGCCAGCTAAATCCCAATCCTAACTTTTTCATAAAACGTGAAGGAAATAATGCAACACAACACCTAACTGCCTAGGTCAAGAGGAGTTAGGTCAAAGACTCAGAAGGAAGGTAATGCAACACAACACCTAACTGCCATGAGATGCATATCTGAACTGCCTAGGTCAAGTGGAGTTAGGTCAAAGACTCAGAAGGAAGGTTTAGAGGGCTAGGAAGCTGGAGACTGGCATCTTCTTGTAGGATAGCACAAGGCTCAGCAGCACTGCAGGACTAACCACCCCACCAAGAACCACTTTCATGCTCCAACTTCACTGCTGCACATCAGAATGCTTAGGGAGAGTAGGTTCCACTGGAATTCCCACCAGAAACTTACTGTAGTTTTCTTGTACAGAGTGTACTTATCAACTAAGTTTCAAGAGTACAGCTGATTAACACTTTATCGAAGTCCTTGTAATACAGACATTAACAAAAAATAAAACTTGGATCCCCCTGAAACAACCACTATGTTCCAGACTGCTTTATCACACATTATTACTAAAGAGGGGACAGGAAAGGAGGACCATTATCCCAAAGCAATTAACATCAATGGAAACTAATTAGTTTGGGGTTTTTCTTTAGATAAAAATATTGTCCTCAGTCTTCACTGTCTCTTTCAACAAATCAAAGGAAGGAGTTCATAATCAGAGCTGTGCACACCACTTTTTCCACTCCTTGTTTCCATCTTCTTCCCTGTGCGTCTACTTCTCCCTATTCCTTCCAATACAAACCTCTATTATTAATAAAGGACATTTTTTGGAGACAGGGAAGAAAGCTGAGCAGTATTTAACCTCCTGTTTTCTCATCAGGCAAGAGAGCAAGTGCTAGAACTTCCTCCACATACAGTTTTCCCTGAGAATTTGTCTTCCAAAATGTGCAACGAAGGCTAAAGGAATTGTTTGTGTTGCCCTTTACACACTAGGAAACAAAGCCCAAATATTCCTAGGGAGCACAGCACATTTAGCTACAGCTTCTGTGTATCCTTTCCACCCATCCCTGAGATCAGAGCAACACATGATGTTTGAAAGACTCAGAATAGCAATATGTTCCCTACTCCTTTCAACAGCTTCCCTTCAGAAAGGCTTTGAAATTCAGACACAGGGATTTAGTTAAAAAAAAAACCCGAAACAAAAACCAAACAAATCCACCCCCACAACTCACACACAGACACCAAAGCTCAGGGGCTAATTTATTTAGTTTCTAAGTGTTAATAATGGATTTGTCTTTTTGCCTAAAGCTTTAAAGAGATAGGCACTTTTCCATGTTGAATGGTGTAATTCTAACCTCTAGCAAAGCAGATCTAGATAATATGCCATCATTTTCCTAAGAAGAGCAAATGAAAATCCAACAGCTTAAGAGGAGTTTGGGGGACCTTAAGACACATCATGAAATTGCCCAACTGTCAGTGCACGAGGCAGCCTGATAGGCTATTTGCAAACACCTGACACATCCCTTCCCCTGGATTACCACTGGTTTACCAGACCAGAGCACACAGAATTTTACACTCACCTTAGTGTTTCGTTGAATCTGATTGTAGCAGCACAATGAAATATAATATTAATGCATTCTATAAGTTTTTCCTTGTTTGGTTCACTAAGATCCAGTTCAGGCTGTGCAAGTTCACTTGTAACTACTATTATTTTTGATTTGAAGTCTGGTTGCTCCTGTCTCAACCTGTCAAAGAGCTGTCAAAAACAACAGAGGACTGAAAACTCGGTGAAGATGAGATACACACATTTCACCAAAGTGAAGAAAACACCCACATTTTCTGTCTACATAAAGTTTATAGAGAGTCTATACCTCCTCAATTCTCAGGATCATCAGTAAGGTAGAAAATTAGCAATATTATAACAACATGTTACTGACTTCCCATGGACACACTCAGTGATGAAGTTGTGCACACTTTATCCCACTGAAAGCTGTATTGCATACATTGTAGAGAAGGCAGGAAGATTTCAATTTGCACATAATTTATTTTTAAGACTCATCCCAGTCCTTAAAACCAAATCTCTATCAGTATCAGTAGAAGAAAGGAATGGTCTCAGACACCAGGACTCAGAGATATGTTTAAGTAGCAGTCTAACTACTGTAATCTCTTTCCTTTCAACAGATGGAAAGGGAACAGCCTGCCCACTTCCCAGGCTTGATAATAGCTATTCAAGTTCTTAAAGACTTGCAGAAATCATGCTGGATTATCAGTTTAGAAAACTATCATCAAGATGGAAACATTTCCAGTGATTTAAGAAATGCTATTCTTGAATTATGCCAGTTTTGGAGAACTTCCAGATTCTTAAAAAAAAATTGTTTCTCTGGCCAGTTAAAAGAAAAAAAGGTATACCACGTTAGAACATCTGATCAAGTCTCATCAAATTGGTGGTCAACTATTCTCACTGAAAAAATCTCAGCCATTTATATTCTCCTCATAAATAACTGGGTTCTGACCATGTGGCTTAACACACAGCAAAAAATCCTTGACTCATCTTATTTACACTCATTAGTATGCCAGTTTTCCTGAGCAACACAGTACTGTGGGAATAAAACACACTTGCAAGTTTCACCAGAGCAGATCTCTCTTCTTAATTGTACAGGGACCAATATCTTAGCAACTGCTTCAACACCAGTTGATTAAAATATATTGAAATGACAGCAGTACTTTCCTTTCCCCCTCCAAGCATGCAGTTATACCAAGTGCAAATAGTCAAAGGGCATTTCCTCATAGATTGAAGATAATTAATTTTAAACTATAAATTAGGTCACCTCAAGGTGCAGTTCCACGACACTTAGGGCAAGGTAAATTTATACTGCTACCAGATTGGTCCCTCTCCTAAGTTCTTTATTTTTGCATTGCTTCTCCTGCCCTGGCAGCATTAGCTGTGTGAACAGAGCAGCTGCAGGCTCAGCTCTTTTCTTGAAGGTATTTTTTCAGCCCAACCACATGTACTAATGCAGCTCACTGTGTGTCCACCTGAAGTAGCAGAGTACTGCTATAGTGAGAACATGGGACATCTCCAGTTAGAGAGGTCTTGACTGGATTTGCTAAGCTACACCCTAAAGGACAAAGCTGCCAAGACTGCATTTAAAGCCTCTGCAGTTCTCAGGGGTACAGCAAACACTGCTTTCCTAAGGGCAGGGAACTTTTTGTCATTTTGAAAAACAAGTCTGCTGTGTTTTCACCTGGGGTGATGGTGCCTGCCTCAGGGAACTGAAGCAACTACCTGTTAACTCTATTAGTATGTGATATGCATTCTAATCCAAAAGCAGACCCATGGATAAGCACTCAAGAGCCTGTTTGGCACTTTTCATATGTCCATCACATCTGTTCTACCCATTTTTCACATCCATAATCACTCCTAAATACCTCATACTACACTGACATCAGTACAAAGGAGAATAAGAAGAAACACCTAGAACACATGTAAATACACCTGGCAAATTAACAAAGGAATTGGATATCTGAAGTCCAAAGAAAGTAGAAACCAACATTTTCTGGCTATTTGCAGCTCAATTTATTTCCATTATCATATTCACCCACTCAGATTTTAAACTCTTCAAGAAATGGAATGTTCAAGGATCTGCAGAACACTTAATGAGTCCATCCAAATTGCTGGCAGGGCCCTTGCAACTGGACAGCTTAAGACAACAGATCCTATTAAAATTTTCCCTTTGTGTTCTTACTCATGGGACTCAGATGTAGGACTACGTCAAGCAGTAATCCTGCTTACCAGGACTTCTGTGAACCTGCTCCAGCAATAAGTGCTCCCCAAGACTCAAACCACATCAGATTGTTATCTCAGCAGGAGATGGTATAGACCACAGCAGACTTGGACTTAAATTTAAAAGGCTTTTACAACACACTAGTTTCCTAAAAGCTATACTGAAGTTTAAGTCAATCACTACTGCTACTCCTTTCCCTGCCCAAACATTCCCCACTTTTTCTTTGGGTAATAGTGTGGACAAAAAGTGGATTGACAAATTTTTTCTTCCTCATCTCAGAGTTCAGTCTGGACATATTTTCCCTGTTTCAGGAAGTGACAAACTGAGGGGCTTATGTAGAGAGAATATGTGACTGATTTTAAGACAGAACCCCACTGTAACTCAATTCTGTTGAGTTCTGTGGCATTGCAGGGAACTGCCTGAAGCTGCTTTTGAGCAATGAGCTACAGTTTTGACAAGGTTGCAGACAATAATTTACTAGGGACACAGCCAGCCTGGTATGTGCTGTAATCCCAGCCAGTCAGAGTCCTACCATTTCAGTGCCTTTAAACAATTTACCCCTCCTAGCCTAAGTGCATTCATCATTTCTTACTGATTCCCTTTTAGCACCTACTAAGCACACACTTTGCAGAGACTCAAGAGGGTACAGATACAGATATCTTGCAGATACAGGAGGGCACAGACTCAAGCTCTGCCAGGGGAGGTTTAAGTTGGATATTAGGAAGAGATTTTTTACAGAGAGAGAGATCAGGCATTGGAATGTGCTGCCCAGGGAGGTGGTGGATTCACCATCCCTGGAGGTTTTCAAGCTGAGACTGGATGTGGCACTTAGTGCCATGGGCTAGTGACCACGGTAGGGTTGGACTGGATGATCTTGGAAGTATCTTCCAACCCAGTTGATTCTATGACCACATTGTACCTCAGTGTATGTCCTAAGCCTGAAAAATTAAACTGCTGACTCCCATGTTCCACACGACTGGGGTAGAAACAAGCAAAATCTGCTTTAGCAAACCTCACACTAGAAACCCCTCCTCTTCCTGTTCACCTTTCTCATCACGAAGAGAAAGCCACTTTGATAATTCCACAGCACTGACTTTCAGTGCCCTTGTAGTTGTCACAGCCTGACTAACAGAAATCTGCAATAGAATCTACTAAGACAAACATTTCTGTTTCATTTACAAACGTAAGTTCCTGTTGAGATCACATGTTCTTGCTTCCTGGTAGATTCAATAGCACATTCCAGGGGAAAAAAAAAAAGTACTAAGCTTCATCTTACAGAAACGTAAGTAAGACACAAGGAGAAGAAGTGTCTCAATCCCATATTACAAATCCCAATCCACTGCCTTTTGTACTTGATTATATACTCTCTTAAAAGCTTTAACACAGTTTTTTACTTCTTAATTCTGCATTACAGCTGAGCATCCTCCTTCTGAATTAAATACAGGATAATTTTCAACCACTGGCTTTGCTAGAGACTAACAGCTTGATAAACAGCTACAAAAGTACTGCCAGGTCTAACAGGAATACAAAATCCAAGAACCAAAAAACCCATTTAACAATAATATTTTGCTTAAGACAAATGAAACTGGAAACTGTTGTCAAAATGAAATGGGAACATTATAATGAAGGCCAACTCTTACTTTGTGAGCCTAGGACACATACCTTACAGCTGGCAATTTCTTCTATTCGTGCTTCGGGTGCCTGCCCAGCTTTGTGTCTTACCAACACATACACTGCTTTCACTTTAGGACAGGATCTGAGCAGCTTTTCCAGAAGCACTTTTCCCAAGAAGCCTGTAGCTCCTGTCAGGAGGACATTCTTTCCTTCATAGTATTCAGGGATGGAAATCATTACGACCTTAAAAAAAGTTAAAAACACAAATATGTTAGAAAAGCTTAGAGGAATTCAGAGTTGCAGAAGATGTAAACAAACAGCACAGATTTAAGTATTCCATCTCACACCTGTAAAAAATGCTTAACAGACTCTTTTTTTTTACCCATAACCTGTACTTCAAGATGCCTTTTTTCACCACATTCCACATGACTCCCACAGGGTCACTACAGTTATCCCAGATCTTCTTGCCAACTGCCCCTGTTACCGATGTCTTAAGGAATGAGACACCCACTCAGACAGGAAAATAGCTCAACTTCAGTCTATTTTTACCTCTATGGTCCTTTACCACTCCATGTGGTTGTTCCATGCAAACTAAAGGTCGTACTATTAAAATGCAATCACCAGGAGACACCTCAAACACGCTGACAGAAGCAGGGAGCCAGGAGCTCAGCTGCTGCCCCTGGGATTCCGACCCTGTCAGCAAACTCCCCTGCCAGGGCCAGGCTGAGCCTGCCTACAAACTGCACCAAGCCACAGGGAAGGTACAGTTCGTTGCTTGGTACGAGATCTGATGGGTTTATATTGATTAGAAAAACCCCCATACAGTTCCACAGATAACAGCTTTCCAACCTTTTCGTCAGTTAAGTCTGTTGGGGATTTTTCTCCCCAAATAAGTCATTAGAATTCTCACACAAACTGTGACTTGAGTTAGCCACAAAATCACCTCCTCAGAAAACGAAGGGCAAGGGATTATTATGCAAATCAGCACAAAGTTCAAAAGTGCTGTAGGTTTTGCTTCAGTTAGGATGCAAACTATGAGAATGTTGATTTAATTTCCCTCAATCAGCCACTTGAAAATTATGTCTAATTCTAGGTAATATAAACTGAGCCACTTCAAGGACAAATACATTGGTATTTCCTACAACAATGTGGTCTTTGGCCCATTTCTTTAGGACTCCACCTGTGCCTCAGGCTAACTTCAAGCCATTCTCTTAAGTGTGATACATCACCATTTTAAACAAAAGCCTTAACCAGTTGACTTTTACTGTAGCAGCTCATAGCACGTGGATATACATTCACCAAGCTTTACCAATCTTTTCAATTAGGCTTATAAAAATCTTAAGCTGATGTAGTGAATGCCTAATTATTGTCCTCCTCCACAGCAGTTCCACACACAAACCATGACAACCAAAACACTACCAAAGGGGACAGATTCCATAAAACCACGAGAGCAAACAACCAACAGAGTCTCTTTAAACACAGATGGAGTGTTTCTTAAGCAAATAAGAATTACAACACTGAATACCTAAACAAGACAAGAGCCTTTCTTCACCTACCACCCAAAAATAAAGGTGCAACTTCTAAATACGCTTAGTTCTTTCGAAACAGCAGGTTCCTGCAAGCAGGGACTTATCAGGGAATACACCAGAAGAATGTTAGGAGGGAACAATTACAGGCTTAATTCATACTTTTTGGCTGAAAAGTAAGTAAATATTTTCAGAACACTTGTCTGCGTGCCAGGTACCTGTCACATTAAAGCAATTGTGCTCTGCTTTTCATGTATCATATGCCTGTATCACAACAAAGTCTCTCAACAAGTTCTCAATGATTACTTGCTAGAAATGAGTTACTACCTGCACAAACCTAGATACAAGTCCCATGTCCAACACTCCAAATCTTACTCTGACTCCCTTCTTTGAAGAGGTTACTAGCAAAGCATCTAACAACTGATCATGGGATACAGCAGCAAGTTTAGATCAGAACAAACACTGCTATATCCACTGGCCACAGTACATCATCCAGGACTGTTTCTTTGAAAGTTGATGAGACTGGAATGGGTAGATGGAGAGAAAAAGCTATTTACATTAAACCACTTCCCACATAGTGAAGAGACTCAATGCCAGTTTGAAAGCACACCTCCTGCCACGACACACAGAGCAAGATACAGCATGCTTATGAGTCAGTTTTTCCTGTTCAGTGTAAGACACAGGTCTGCTGTCCTCACTGCAGCTCCTCAAGTCATAATTCATGCTCTCTGCTGTTCAACTAAGTCTTCCCCATAACTTTGGTCTCCCTGGTCTCTGTGTACACCATTCAACTCCACTTCCTCCTAAAAAGCTGCATGCTTGCTCCCACATACAGGGTAAGATTTCAGTTCTGTTAAAGAGGGAGGAGAAAACTCATGCGATGGTTACTGCATGGATTCTGCCACCAAGATTCAGTTTTGTTATGGCTGCTACATAATCTTCTTACTCATTTACCCAACTAGGCATAATCAGCATTTTTTACCCTTAAGACTATGACAGTAATTGAACACCATGCATTGACTTGCCCTTCCTCAAAGGAAGGCTCAGGACTATTTCTGCCATAGTGCTGTAACCCTCAGTCTGCAAACCTGCTCACATGGGCAGCCTGTGGCTAGGTAAACACAGCTACAACACCCAGCAGGTGGGCTAAGGTCCAACATCTGTTTCTGAAAGCGAAAACCATGAAAAAAGTCATGCTGCCAGTGGAAATATCTGTGAGGCTATGCTCCAGCTTTTTAGGTAACGGAAAAACCTCGCAATACTTAGGGTGGTATGATGCAAAGAAAACTAGAAGCCTGAATAGAAAGTTTCCTGCCTCAGTTATTTCTGACCGTACTCTCAGTATGAGGCTGACATCAGATCAAAAATAATTTTAGTATTCCCCTGAAGCTCTTACAGAATACCAGACCTACGAAAGGTTGAGATCCGGAGCTCTGATGAAGCATAATGATGAAATGGGTTCAATTAAAAAGCCACAAACATATATAAATACTCACAACTGAGAGGCAGCAACACTTAGATGTTTGCAGGCTAATATTTTCTCTTTTAAGGATTGAGAAATGTTTCCTTTGACAAGCTCTCAACCCTCTTCCCCTTTACCTTGTTCTCTGACAACTAAACTCTGGCAGACTTTATTCATAGCAATTTTCCACACTAAGTTTGTCTTGTACTCCCATTCCTCTAGAAGACTCTACCCACAAACCAGAACTGGTGACCCTTTTCAGAAGTGCACATTGATGCCAACGTTACAGCAATAAACACAGGGATTTTGAGGGTACTGCCTAGAAGAACCAAAGTGGAATTAAAGGTAACAACCATGTACGAAATGTAGGTGTGAACAATCAAAGTCTGAAACCAGCAGCCTATGCTTTGCATTATGAGAAAAAAAAAAAAAAGGCTATCTCAACCACAGGGAAAGTAAAGAATGTTCCCATTCTCCACCTACCTTTCCCTGCCTTCTCTGAGAATGCATCTCCACATGCCAGTTAGCATAGCATTGCTGGCAATTCCTCATTTCAGACTCAAAAGGGACTAATCTCACGGGTCAAATGTGTTACCTGTGTTACCTTTCAAAGTTCTTTATGGCAGCAAATGACTGAAGAACTGTATTGTACCTGTGGTTTTAAACGTAACAGTTAAGAAATACACGTAGTTCCTACTTGAAAGTTTGTCTGACCTCTAACACATAACAAGCTGAGGTAGGCGTAGAAAAACAGATCCACCTTGCAAGACAACAAAGCAAAACCAAATTTACAATTTAAGGTTATAATTTAAGTGTCAGCAATTGTTTTATCTATTTTAGAGTACAACTTGCATGTTTGCAATAGCTCAGCTATAGCTGTTAACCAGCAATGCATTTTCACCAGTTATCAACTAGCTGCTAACAACTACCTCTTCAAATACACAGACAGGTAACTCCCACCAGGCAAAACTGATCAATACACATGCTGGAATATCTAAATCCCTGTACCAGTTTGATACTGGTTTGAGCTAGTAACCAGTAGCAGTCAAGAAAAAGGAAATCTGACAGTAGAAAGGATTACTCGGAGTTCTGTAAAGGATTCTTGGTCTAGAACAGGAATGATCCAAATTACTTGTAGGTATAAACAGCCTTTGGTAGAGGAAACTTACATTAAGCTGCTACAGAGCAACTGCTGCCAGGATCCTTCTGAATCCACGGTGACACCTGGAAGATCTGCTTATGTGAAGGGTGCTGTCCTTTGATAATCAAGAGCTCATAACCACTTCAGTAAAAAAAATACCCAACCAAAAAACTGCAACAAACCAACCCTCCAGGACCTTAGCCAACATCCCCCATCTTGTAAAATATTCTAGTGTCCACGGCTGAGCGAGTGCTATTATGGAGCAAACAACGGCAGCTCTGTTTGCCTCCAGAGCCACTGCAGCAATATTTAACTCAGAGCTTCAGAGGGCTCTGAGTCTCAAAACAAGGACAATTCTGTTTTTAACAGCAAAACAATCAATTCTCTGATTTGTCCAAACACAAATCAAGATGCTTAAAAAGATGTGCTTTCTGAGTGCCAGGAAAGCCTGCTGCAGTTCCACGCAATGTTTAAATGCTAAATCCAGCAGCTAGAGAGAGTGTGCATGTGTGTCCTTGCTGGAGATTAAATGGTCTGTCTTCTAGTTTATCACTGACAAACATTAGGTCAACCACATGCTCCCTCCAAATTCAATCTCACCGAGATAATCACTCACAGGAAATAGAAAACACGCATTTCCCAACCTCTCGAGCGTCAGCAACAAGCCACAAAGTTCTGCAAAAATACAACCTGAAAAACTAATTTCCCCCTTTCAGCTTGAACGTAGTACTAGTAGCAGTGCAACAGAAAAAGGTCTAAAAGTAAGGTGGCAGAAACATTTTGTTTATGGATGCTCAGAAGATGAAATGCATCGAGACACTAAGTATTTTCCAACACCACACACACATACCACTGCATCCACACCGGGCAAAAATTGTTGCAGAAGTCCCTCATAGAGAACTCCAATTGCCACATGGCAAGGACACTATAGCAAGCCAAAAAAAATAAATCTCTAAGAACTGGAGAGATTCAGGCAGCAAAGGAAGTAATATTTAACTCACCTAAACAAGGTTACTGCCAAAAGACAAGTCTGGGTCATGTCATATCATATCATCATGTCTCATTTCATGTGGTGCCTTGTTTCCACAAAAGTCAATCAATGAATGCTATCAGCAGAATGTCCACATTTTCAGCCACCACAAGGGCCAATGACCTGCCCTATTTGGTCAATACCTATCCAGCATATCACCAAGGGATAACTCTGTTTGTCTTCACGGTCCAAGGTTATATCCATTGAGAAACCTTATCTGTGAAAGATACTGTTTTAGAAGATGGTAGAGACTGGAATGACAGAACAGTATTTCCTGTTGTAAACTGCTTTGGGTGCAAGTTAACCTTAAAGCATACCTATTCCAAATTTCACAGTCAGGTGGAGTATTTGGGATTCTGCCCACAACTAGCAGAAAGACAAGCTTATCCATGGTTTACATTTCACCAACACTCTTATCAACTCTCTGTAAGGTCATTTTCTTTACTAGCTGGTAAGCCACAGTCCCCTGCAGGACAAACCTGCCAAGAAAATTTAACACACCTCCAGGAACTGGAAAACATACTGCCAAGTTTGGAAGCTAATTAGAACAACCAAGTTTAAAAAATCCTATCAAAACAGGTCCACTAATTTCATGCCAGCTAGCCAGTCTTCAGTTTATTTGTGGTATTGTGCCAGATCTTATGTGCCTCACTACACCCTTCCTGGACAATAGCAGGGGTGATTCAGGGAACACAAAGTTCAGGGAATCACGGAATCATCAAGGTTAGAGAGACCCTTTGGATCATCAAGTCCAACCGTCCACCTAGCCCTGCAACCCCTAAACCATATCCTCCAGCTCCAGACACAGACACATCTTAAACACCTCCAGGGATGGGGATTACATCACCTCCCTGGCCAATATCCCAGTGCCTGAACACCCTGACAGGGAAACCTTTTTTTTCTAATACCCAACCTGACTCTCCCCTGTCTCAGCTCAAGGCCATTCCCTCTGGTCCTCACCCTGCAGCCATGGCAAGGGAGACATCCCCTACCTCCCTACAACTCCTTGCCAGGGAGTTGTAGAGAGACATGAGGTCACCCCTGAGACTCTCCTTGAGACTAAACAAAGCCAACTCCCTCAGCCCTTCCTGATGTGTTCTAGCCCTTTCCTGCCCTCGCTGCTCTTCCCTGGACACACTCCAGCACCTCAATGTCCTTTTTAAACTGAGGGGCCCAAAACTGAAGACAGCACTGAGGTATGACCTCCCCAGTGCAGAGCAGGGGGGATGATCACTGCCCTCGTGCTACTGGCTACCTTATTCCTGATACAGGCCAGTTCTCTACAAACCAGTGAAATGCAACAAAACTGAATCAATCTGAAAGACTATACCTAAGTCATCACAACTGCAGTAGAAATGCCACCAGAAGACCCAAAGCTGTATGCAGAACATGACAAACTTGTGGCTGACACTCAGTATATTAAGAGACTTTCTGAAAAACAAGGCATTTCACTGGCTGAACATCTTCAAGAACAAAAACTGTAAAGAGAATTACTACCAATGAAGAGACTTGTCCACTTTAAATCATTTTCCTATTGAAACACAATAACACTTAGAGTAACTAATACAGTTAGGACAAAGTTTACATAACTAAGTGCATAACCCTATATTCACAAATAAAGCAGACTGGCTTTTCAAAAACAATTCTCACTGTTGTTAACCACAGAAATATACATGGGATTGTGCAGGACCCAGCACTTGGCCTTAATTCAGAGGGATTCTGTACCAGATGACTTGGAAATTACTTCTTACTCTGGTCACAAAGTACATACTCCAGAATTCCCTTGCTTTGCTGTAACTGCACTTCTTTTACAGCAAGTCCCTCCTCTGAAAATGAATTAAAGCAAAGTAAATGGTTTTTTTCTCCCTTTATAATTAGGTTATAAGTTGATGCTTTTCTAGAATTGTTTACTGTTTGAGTTTAGTCATCAAGTGCACACTGAAGGGAAAAAAATTCTCTTTGGTATAATTAACATCCTTTCTCCAAAAGGCACAGAAGACAAATATCAGTTCAGAAATTAAGTGATTACAGGAAGGCACAATACCACGTAAGAACAGTTGCTACACTGCATCACCAGTACATGTGAAAACACATTGAACACATATGCAGAGACATTTCCAAAAAATTTGAGGAAACTAAGAGGCAGGCAGACTCAGGACTTGGTGAACAAAGCACAGTTCCAGACCATTTTATCTAATTTAATCAGAAATGTGCATTAGAAATCTCACTTGTGCTTTTGGTTACGAAAGGATTACAAGATAAAGCCTCACTGTTTATCAGGGTAGTTGCATAAATCATGGCTCTTACTTTGCATAAATCATTACTCTTGAGTTCACCCTGAACAGAGAACAAAACCTGTCTGAAGGACCTACCTGCAACACAATGAACAGAGTAACACTCACAGCTGACTACGACATCACTCGATGCCTAGTCATGGCATTAAGAAAATAGGCCAAAGGCATCACCTTAGCCTTCACACAAGTATGCTGATAACCAGCCCTGGTTATCACAGGGCAGAGCCTTAGCAGCAGCAGCAGGATTACTGCCCCAGTTGTTACTGTAATACTGTCATTTTGCTGGGAGGGGAAAGCCAAAAACCAAGGTAATGCAGAGGGGAGGGAGGAACAACAACACTTAAGTGGCTCATGAGTTTGTCAAGTTTCAGTGTTAAAAGACAAATCTTGGTAATTAAAACCCAGATTCACCTTCCTCATATTGATCAGACAGGACAAAGATAACCACCCAAAAACTGCACCTGCAATTACAGTCTGTTCAAAGTTATTATTAACAGAGCAATTACAACCAGAATACTTCATCAAGAGCAAAAAAACAACTCTTATTCCTCCCTTGTTTTAAATTATGTATTACAGAGTTAGAAGACTTGAATCACATCTACAATACACATTACACAATGAATTTGAAGCCCTAGGAATTAACAGTCCCAGACTTTCCCACACCTTTTACAGCTAAAGCCCCCCCCAAAAAAACAACATTATCAACTGCAGATTTTTCAGGGAGCTCAGGGAAGCTCTCTGGGACTGACACACACATACAACAGCCCCTGTAATGCTGGGGTTGTTTTTGACAGGTGCATGTGAATGTTTAGCACTAATTCACTAACTGCACCTCCATAAGAAAACCCTCACATGCCCTTGACCACATTTCACCAAATCCTAACTTCCAGTAACTTTGTAATAAAGGACACCCGTAGTAATCACACCCACAGCTCATGAGCTGATTGATGAACAGCTGTAAAAGGAGCCAAGATTTTAGAATTACAGCCAAGTTCTCCTTAACTGTACCCAAGAACTTCAATTCCCTAATGTTTAGGTGAGCCACTTCAAAATTCTTCATGCAAAACCATAGTCCAACAATTTAACACCTTAACATGGTGTACTTCAATGTATTTCCAAAGCCTGTCAATAGGTATTTTCTCTTCTATTATGTTCCTGCAGAAAATCACCATAATTCTTCTCAAATGTACAGATAACTTATTTATCAGACAACTGCTCTACCAAGCTGTATTTGAATCCTAATCAGCTTTAAAAGAACAAAGGCACACAAGTTTACCTTTCCTTTTTTTTTCCCCAATACATGTGGAACAACCAGAAGATAAAAGTCCATTTTCACAATTTTCATAGAATCATAGAATCTATTTTAAAAATAGCTTTAAAAATAGCTTTAAAAATAGCTCAAACTCAGACTTAGTTAAAGCAAGTTCTACCAACAGACTGCCTACCTGTCCTCCAAACAGCACAGGACTGACCACCAATTGAACAGCACACACAGAGTCTCCTTCCTCCTTCTCAGGAGAACAAAGCTATCTTCCTGCAGCCAACACTGATCGTGTAGATGCTGAAGGCTCCAGTCTTAACTCCTGTTTATGCTAATGCATGTGTTCTTTGGATCTACCAGTCATCCCCATTGCACAAGCAGCCCTATAAATTTACAAACATGGAGCTGAACAATAGCATGCAAGGGGTGGTGTGGTGCAGTGAACACACTGCCACCGACACCAGGTGACAGCTTTGCAACACCAGCTCAGCACAGACCTTCCAACCACACCCAAGGGGAGAAAGTGACAGGGTACATCAGTGCCCTCACCATTCTGGGACAAAGTCTGGAGAAAGCTTAACAAACCCAAGGAAAAACAGTTTTATTTAAAGGGCCTAACTATAAACTCTGGGTTGGAGATACTCAAGAGGGGAAAAAAAAAAAAGGCAAATAAAAATCCCTGGTGTATTCAGAGAGACAGTGTTGGTTAGAATGGTTTGCAGCTTCCAAACTTTGCAAGTGTTAAGGCTAAACAAAGCAGAACTGGAAGACCATTACTGTAAGACTTAGAATTGCAACTGGGAGAAAACACTATGCATGTCCACAAAGGTCCTAACCATGTCCAGGCACTAAATGTTTCCAGAGGCAGCACCACAAAGTGCCAAACCAACCAAGCACAATTTTTGATGATACTGGTTCCTTTTCAGAGTTTTCAGTCTGTTTGTCACCCAGCAGCTCTGCTTCCTGCAGACAAGCAGTGGGCAAACTACTCTGAACACAGACCCTCCTCAAACACTGTGTGTTGTCAAACAAAAAACCAAACACACACACAATTTCTGGCCACAGAAGCCAACCAAACCTGCGAAAAACCAAACACACAATTTCTGGCCACAGAAGCCAACCAAACCTGCCATCCCTGCAGCACAACTGTGTCTTCTGCAGCATCCAGTGCCTCCTCAGGCACCAACTTCAACTTTCCACATGGTCATAGCCATTTCAGTTTGTGACACACCCTTTCCACGGGAAGCACAGTGCTTTGGAGGAACTGTGAGCCCTACAAGAGCCACAACTCAGACAGGAAGATGACAGAGGATTATTCGCTCTACAACAGCCAGGAGGAGATTCAGTTTGGCCTCTCAGGGGCTAAGAGGTTCTGTGCATGCACTGACTCTGCATTGGCAGGAGAAGTGTTAGTACAGGTATTCCAAGACATCTCTTCCTCCAGCTCTCAGAGACGACTCTCCCAGGCAGAACCATGGCCTACTGCCAGGAGCTGCACTATGAAACTGACACTCAGAGACGGTGATGCTGCTGCTCTCTGCCCACATCTGCTAGGAGATACCCTGTACAGCTTCAACACCTGAGCAACACTGAGCACTGAACACCTTGCTCCCACAAAAGTTACACTTCTGCTTCAGTGCTAAATTTTATTGACAAGTATCAGCTGCTAAGGATGACTAAGATGTTGCCAGGCTGTTTTTTTTTAAACTATTGATGATGGAAAAGTACTAAGTTTACAAAGACTTCTTCCCCCAGCATCCAGAGGATGCTCATCATTTGCTGGGCTGGTGTGATTTGGCTCAGTCTGAGGAACATTTGCTGACAGGGGAAAGGTATAGGAGTTTGGCTGACCAGAGATAATGGATATGGGGAAAACAGGCTGCTAGGACAGTATAATACATGCTCCAAGACAAAAGCTGAAAAGCTCAACTCTGATGAAGAGCTGGAGCCTTCATCCCCACAACCACCACGATGCAGTGGACCAGCTCAGGGAACAGAACTGCCTATTCCTGGAAATAACCTGAACATGTGTACCTATGTAATGAATATGTATGTGCCTGGGAAAATGCTGGGAATGCCAAGGAAAGGGGTGTGTGTGTGTTAGGAGGAGTGATCCTTGAGCACCCAGTGCTGAATAAACAAATACCTACTTCACAGCTGTTTTCCTGGTATCACTATAGGAAGGAAAAACATTTACCATGTCTAATACAAACCTCTACGTGAAACAGACATGACAGAAAATCACTGCCTCACTATTCTTTTACTGTTATGATCACCTCGAGTGAAATTTCATTGTACCTACTGTCCAGCATAAGGTAAAGGAATACAGACTAAGTGCTTGCAATAAAGAGCTACAGAGCTAGATTTGTTTGTAACTTCACAGTTCTGCAACAGCCAGGAGAAAAAAAAAATATCCAAAACCACAAAAACATAACCTGAAAAGTCAATCTTTTCTATCCAGCTATGGAGGTTTTGGGTGGGGAACGGGCTGCATTTTAAGCCATCTATATTTGAGTGGAGGGTGCAAAAACAGGGTAGAAAAGCTGAAGAGGAAAGGTCCTAGAAACATGTACCTAACGTATCATCTCCGAATTGCTGAACCAGTGCTGCCTCAGTTCAGAAGCACAGAAGCACAGCCTGGGGAAGTCGGGGGTCAGGGAATTCCAGCCTGCTGCAGTGCGGGTGGACAGTGAAACTCCTACACGCCCCACTTCTTCTTTTAATTATTGCTGAGAGAGTTATTCACACATAAAAACCCTAAGAGCTGCTAAAGCCGTGAAGTAGGTTAGGCGAAATTAAAGGTCTCTGCTTTCATGGGGATTCGAGCCGGTTTCAATTACAACCTCGCTATCAATCCGTGTCTCCCCGCAATTAACTACACTTTAGACCGAAAAACCCTCCCCGCAGCCCCGAGCGGC
>NW_008673352.1:0-16167 GCF_000695815.1 Acanthisitta chloris
TCTTTCTTCTTCTTATTTCTTCTTCTTCTTCTTCCTTCTTTCTTCTTCTTCTTTCTTCTTCTTATTTCTTCTTCTTTCTTCTTCTTCCTTCTTCTTTCTTCTTGTTCTTTCTTCTTTCTTCTTCTTCTGTCTTCTTCCTTCTTCTTCCTCTTTCTTCTTCTTCCTTCTTCTTTCTTCTTCTTCCTTCTTCTTTCTTCTTCTATCTTCTTCCTTCTTCTTCTTCTTCTATCTTCCTTCTTCTTCCTCTTCTATCTTCTTCCTTCTTCTTCCTTTCTTCTTCTTCTTTCTTCTTCTTTCTTCTTCCTTCTTCTTCCTCTTCTTCTTCTTTCTTCTTCTCTCTTCTTTCTTCTTCATCTTTCTTCTTCTTATTCTTTCTTCTTCTTTCTTCTTCTTCTTTCTTCTTGTTCTATTTGCTTTTTAAAACTTATATGCAATAAAGTACTGAATGCTTTGTTCAAAAAGCCTAAATCTATACAGCCCACTGCAACTTCAGAAGCACTGGCTTTCTCTGTTTCTCATGAGTGTTAGTTGTACCTATTTTTCAGACAAGAACGCCTTTTTTTTTTTTTGACTGTCACAAATTCTTCGCATTCTTTAGCTGTTGCAGAAAAAAAATGGTAAATTAAAATAGTGTAATTATTTTTCTACAGAAAGGATGTTATCCCCAGACTGCAGAGGGAACTGCCTACGGCCTCTCATCATGGACAGAGAGGACACAGCTCCAAGTAGTTCATATTCCTTCCATCTTATCATATAAGGCATAGCACAATAAGCAGGCATGGCTTCCCCCGACCCCAGTAAAACTCTTGCACTTCCCAGTGTCTGGGACATCAACCAGTGAAGATGTCAGTGGCGTTTTACTGAGAGGTAAAATAGTTTATACAGGTTTGTGTGTTGTTGGGGGTTTTTTAAACATTTTTACATTGAAAAAAATGGCACACACTGTGTACCTGGTCTCACCACTCCACACATGTAGGCATGGTTCTCCAAACACCTCTCTCCTCCTGAGGAATGCTTCCTCCCTGCTAGCACAGGCATATCTGTGAACAGCTTGGTGAAAGAGTGCTGCTGGAGCCTGACCTCAGCCACCTCTATGCCTAGTCTGAGGCCAGCTGAAAAAAACCCAGACTTCCAGTGGAGGAGAATGTCCATGCCTACAGTGAGCTCTGCTGGGCACAGAAATGCTCAGTAATACCCAACCAGAAAACTCTCTGGGTTGAAGTGCCTGACTTGATAAAAAGAGTAGATCTTCATTCTTAAAAAAAACTGTTTTGCGACTGGGAGCATAACTCCCTAGTAGTAGGAGTGGTTTCACAGAGATTTCTTCTTAAGCACCTAACACAGCAATGTGTCGCTCACAAACAGACATAACCATGACAGCAATCATGTTAACTGAATTGATTTCCTGCTAAATGTTCATTTTACTGCATGGTGGATCTTGATTAAGAGAGGGGTCCTGTGTTTTGTTTGGAGAGGACTGGGAGCATAACTCCCTAGTAGTAGGAGTGGTTTCACAGAGATTTCTTCTTAAGCACCTAACACAGCAATGTGTCGCTCACAAACAGACATAACCATGACAGCAATCATGTTAACTGAATTGATTTCCTGCTAAATGTTCATTTTACTGCATGGTGGATCTTGATTAAGAGAGGGGTCCTGTGTTTTGTTTGGAGAGGAAGAGCAGTGTGTTCCTGCCTGGATTGTATCTGGTAGACTAATGAGAAAGGGTCAGATTGAGCATAAAGAAAACATTATTTTCATTGATTGAAGAAAAATGTTTAGGAGAGAAAAGTTTGGACATTTTTAGGACTAAAGCAAAATATCTCATCAGTTCATGTGCTACTCACTTTGATGTAGGAGAAATATCATTACACCTTAAAGCATGTGAAAGGGTGTACCAAAAGCTTTTGTGCTTATTTCCAGTCACACTGATAGTTGCAGAAAAAGACAGTGGCATCCTGTGCAAATCTGGACTCATCACTGTCAGCTTCTCCATCAGCATTGAAAGCAAAGATATTTAACTGCCCTAACTAATTAAACATAATTAGATTAGACTGTAAACTCATTCCCTTGCCTTTCTTTATTAGGAAGAGTTTAAAATTTGTTAAAAATGATATCAAGTTGCAAACCACTAAACCTGCTAAGTAACTGGAAACCAAGTTACTTCATTAGACCATCCTTTCCTGTGCTCATAAAACCTGCTGCACACTGTCCACCAATGCTCCCAGGACTGATGCAAAGCACAGAGGACTGATGCTGGGCCACATCTAAAAGTCTGACATCCCTAAGGGGAGCCAGCTGGAAATCTCAGTATTCTATCTTCCTACCAGTCTCAGAACTATGGCTTTTCCTAGCCTGGAGAGGCCAGGATGCCTGTCAGGACAGCAGCACCGATCCCTCCTTTCAGCCCCAGCATGGAGGTTGAGATCTAGGAGGAAAGGGAGTTGGGACAAGGCCCTGGAACTGCCACAATGAGGCTAAGGGCAATGGCAGCCTTTGCTAAGCAGGACAAGACACCCACAGGTGGCCAGAGGGGCATCCCTTTGGGAACTGGCTCTTAAGGATATGTCTGGGGGCTCTCTGATGGCTCATGTGTACCCTCTTGCTCTTTCTGTCCTTTGTATAAAATGCAGAGCAATGCAGGCCTCAGGTACTTTAGCATATTTAAATATTCGTAGGACCTTTTGCAGAGGCAGGGCATGTTACACAATCCTGAAGGATAATTTTTTTTTTTAAAGTATTTTTCCACAGTGAATAATTAAGCTATTTACTTAACGCCTGGTAAAGTATAAAATTTTTTTAAGCAGAAGTAATGTACAAAATTATTTTTTCCTCTTAAACCAACATTGTCACTTTTAATTGAATCAGCTGAATAACTTCTTATTTGGTGCAGATTTACCATGCTTGGTATAGAGCATGAGTTTTAGTACGTATGAGATGCAAGGATATGTTGCTGCAATGTCCTATGGTGCAGCTTGATAATGTAGTTTTTTGTCTTTGTTTGCCTGCAGGCTGAAGTAGCCAATTATTGCATACACAAAACTGGTTTTGCTTCTGTTATAGCACTGAATTTGCTCTGTGTCTTCAGGTACAAGCCAACTTCAGATGATGAGAGACATGAATGAAACAAATTCATAGCTGAAGATTGAGTCAAATGATAGTTAATTTGGCATCTACTACCCTCTGCTGGTTATGAAGAAGTAAAACCCTCAGAAGTCCTTTGTAAGCAGCCACCGACATGGATGGACACTAAGAATTCCTATGATACTCCCAATTTTTTAATCAAAACAGTTGTACATTGGCCATTTTAATTTTCTTTTTAGTTCTTTTAGGGGAATGGCAGTGTGATATTCTTTCTTGGACCAGTAGATACCCGAAGATCCTCAGCATATACTTAGCCTCTCCTGTGAAACATCTTCTAGGCTTAAAATGCAGGGTTCTGAATGACTCTGACTCTGAGCAATTTCCACTTTCGTGTATATCTCTGTGACACCTTGGGAGTCACAGCACCACACCAGGTGTGGGGTCTGTCAGGTTTTAGCCACTCAGAGAATTTTGCATGACCTTGTCATTTGGCAATTGTGTGCTAACATCCGCAGCTTATTCTTCAAGATTAGATGTTTTATTTTTGATTCACTAACACACAACCAGATTATTCCTTTCATTGCAGATCAATGCATTTAAATTAAAAAACATATACAGAGAATTTGGCCTTCTTATGAATAATTACCTTAATTAAACAAAGTATAGGAAGTCCGGAGTATATTCATCTTCTCCTTTGCAGCGTGTAACTTAGAAACGTAGTAATTTAAGTATACAACTACTTACCTTTCCAGTGTTTTGATGTTCTTGGTCCAATGATACCTTGTACTAAAAGCAGTGTGTCTAGGCAAATATAGAGGCACTATTAGACACCTGGGGTTAGCCTGACTCACACCAAAAAGTCTATGCTCTGATAACACAAAACAAACCCCAACCTGTTTTCTACTCTGAAACCAGGTTAAGGACATAGATGACTTTGCACTTGTTGACCAACTTCAGCACGTGTGTGTTCCACTGACTCCCAAAGACTCAAGTTTTGATGGCTACACAGTACTTTATTGTTCTCTGCATTGCACTTGGTGCCTGTGGCTGGACAGAAATCCTGCACACACAAAGCAGTACTTTTACTACTCTTTGGGTATTTTCTTTCACTAAAGTTTCCTTTACCTGCTATTAAGCATCTGAATATGCACCACAATTCTCTCTGAGATAATTTTAATCTGTGTTTTGATTTATACTGAGGTGGAATTAAAAATGAAGAGTAAAGAAGTATTTCTGAGGAGAATGACAGAAGAAACCATGAAAGCTCTTTGCTGTAGACCGGACACGTTTCCTATCTATGTACACCCTCAAGTGTGCTGCAAGCACCTCTGTGGATTTGGCACATTGCGCTGTACTGGGGACATTAGAAGAATCAAGGCCAAGGGTGTTGACTTTGACATGGATACTTCTAAAACCAAGAGGGCATATTAATGGTAACAGCACACTATCAGCACTGGGTTAGAGGAATGCTTTGGGATGATTACAGAAATGCTTTTGGCTGGTCACAGGGTCCTTAGGGTTAGGACTGTCAAACACAACAGCCTCACTTGATTGTAAGTTCCTTTCAAAGAAGTGGCAACATGATGTCCACAGGGAAACTGAGGTTCCATTGTTCAGTGTGGTCCACTGCAGTGATCTGCAGAGCAGCTATTACTGAAATGCAAGTGTTGAGATGCAGTTAAGTACAGAAACTGGCATGAAGGTAAACTGTAAACCAGTTGTAATAGGTTATTTTGACCATCTCAAAATGGTACACTGGAGTCTGAAATTCATTGTAACACATGATAACCAAAACAAAGCTGTGTCTCTGTAGAGAGATTCTTGGCCCTAGATCACTACTGACTTCCAAACCTGTTGAAGGAATGAACAGAATAGCAGTGAGCTTTCCTGTAACCTCCTTAGACTCACATTTCAAAGCCAAAATCCCAGCTACCACCATTGAGTCATTCAGCTTCCTCACAAAATACAGCTATTACTAAACTTTCTTTTGAAAGCTACTGTTTCCTGAAAAACAGAGAAAAATCATCTTTCCTCCCCTTCAAGAGTCACAAGCCACCGTTTCTTCAACTAAAATCTAACAGATTAGAAACAGAGTGGAAACAGATATTGTTTGAATATAAAATGAGCACCCAACCAAAATATGAAAAATAACTGAATTCCTAGAAAAATACAGACGTTCCTAAATATTTGAGGCTTCCATGCCTCAGCAAACACAACAGGGCAGATTCATGGAGAACTTATTATCCACACAAAATAAGTGGACAAGAGAAAAATTATTAAGAGGTAGAGATCTTCAGCTGAGTGATGGTCCAGCACAGACAAGCTCCCTTCCTTAGTGAACAGATATTAGCTGGAAGTCAGAGTCTGGAACAGAGGAGCAGCACAGGGATATGTTGAACTGGTGTTCAGACCTTTCGGAACTCTGGCCACGACTAGGGCTGAGAGCAAAAATTTATATGGTCCACCTGTTATGCTATATTTCTTTTGCAAAATAGAGGTATTAAATTAAGACTAGATTACATAACACAACATAGAAACTGTAAGGACTTCAGTATTACAAAACTTCAAAAGCAACACAGATGAAACAGCTTCTTGGGACCAAGGGTTTATTTTTAATGACACAGCACTGGAAAACATAAGTTACAGATGACTTTTTGATACAGGATACATTATATATCTTAATTTAAAAGAATCCGTGAAGGTACGCTGCATAAATACATATAGTGAAAATATAGTGTGTCTATTTCTTCTCAGAGATTAGTTCTATTTCTTTTTTTAAAATGTATTCAGCCAATTAAATAAAAAAGTATAGATTATCATCACAGCAGCTCCCCCTCCAGATTATCTCATTGTAACTACTGCAGCTGAAAGAGGAGATCGAGCCATGCCTTTTCAAAGGTTAGCAGCTTTGAACATGATGTCATTCATCATCTCAGAGTGAAAATGTCACATTACAAACACAGATTCTGTATCATGTTTTGGCAATGGAGCAGCTAGTTTTGCTTTGGAACAAAACCATTTCCTGTAATGCCAGACAGGGAGAGAGCAATGCATGTACTGGATGATACTACACAGCCAAAGAACTACAATGAAGTTGTGAAAATGCATATATACCCATATGCACTTATATATACACATATAAGTTATTGTGTATATATATTATGCATGTCCAAAAATAACACTGAAAAAACGTTGCAGTAGTTAATTATTTTTTTTAAACACATGAAACTTATAATAGTTTGACCTCATTACTACAGGATAATTAATTAAATCTTCTGCAGTGCAACTCAATACAATACACTTAGTGCAGAGAAGTTAAGGTTTTGGTATTGAGGAAGCTAATTTCAGATTTCATGGGAAAGGACCAAATACAAGATCACCATAGCTCTGACAAAGCACAAACAAACCTGTCGCCACATACTTGTGAACAAATAAGGACATTTCTTTTTTATTCTTTTTTTTTCCCCCACGTACTGCTTCAGAAGTTGCTAGCTTAGCTGTCTGCATTCATGCTCATTTTGATATGTTCCAACAAGCTTTGTCTGGCACCAGTCTGTAAACCATTAACAGCTTAAACTACAAAAAGATGGGCTCCTGTGTTTCAAAGAGGTTGAAAACATATTGACTGAGTTTCATACCACGTTTCTCTGCCTGAGTGGAGAACTACTCCACATGGCGTGTGAAGTTCTCTGGGAAAAGTCCTTTATAACTATTTGCATCTCTGTACTGAAGCCACTCGGATTCCTTAATGCCAGTCAACCAGCCAGCCTCCTGCAAAGAAAAAAACAGTCTCTTCAATTTCAGGTCTCCCCCCTTCCTCACCAGGAGCTTCAGACCTGAAGATGTTTCAGTCACATGGCTAAAAGATTTGGTGCTTTGGTTAAAAAGCAGTCTCTGATTTTGCACAGACTCTTTTCTCTGTCCGGCCAGACCACAGTTTTGTGAGACCAAGTGACTGTGAGCACGTTTCACGGTCTTTAGCTCATCCAACCTCTAGATGAACTCAAAAGTAGATAATAGGTCTTCCAGGTCATCCAGTGCTACACCAGTCCTGCACTTGGGTTAAAAATTTTCCAAAATCACCACAGAAATATCAGCACACATGCAGTAAGAGCATAGCAGTGGACCAGAAACCTTACATGATATCATAGATGAGGGAAAAATAGTTTTGAATCTGATTCTTTTTTTCCCCTGAGAGGTTTTTTCTCTCATTTGCACATTGGCAGTCAGAAGAAGTAACAGCTCTTGCAATCTCTGGAGCTACCACTTCTAGAAAATATGCAATTAGTTTTCCAAAAACTCCTGGAAACCTAAACCAGAACTTGACAAGCAAAATTGTCAACACATCACCAGCAGTCCAAGCAACCAAAAGAGAGAATTTTGATTGAAAAGTACAGAGTTCTCTTAAGTGTGATAAATCCTACCTGGAATAAAATCAATTCAATATTTTAAAAAATGATCAACCTACTCTGATCTCACTAACTCAGTAAATCTGTACCTTTTTAATTTTTCTTAAGGAGCCAGAGCAAAGCAATGACAAACAGAACTTCTAATGCTGTTGTATTATTATTGCACAAATAGTACACATGGAGATAGAGTAGCTTGAACAGATCATCACATAACCATTGAGTCATGATTGCTCAGTGGCTGCACGTGCTGCTGTACTGGCTGTCTGCCCCCAGATAAGCATCATTAAAGGAGATACAGCTTATAGATGGCATTGGCTGGGTACACTTGACTGGGAGCATATTTCTGAAGAATGTGAAATATTTGATAGTAAGAAGAACTTCAGCTTTCTAGCACAGGCAGCATAGATTATATGAAAGAATACAGTTTTACTAAATAATAACTTCAAGACTAATGGAAAAAGCCACTGGGTTGGACTGGCTTGATTCAAATGGAGAACACAGACTGATGTTAACAGTCATATTAGAATTATGGCTTTAGACAGGTCAATTTTGAAGGAAAATGAAGAATAACAACTATAAAAAGCCTCTATATAAATCAACAAAGTACCTGGAAAAAGACAAAAATATTAAGTCTTATGGTGATGTTAAACATGAAGGGCAAATATGTACCAAGTAATAAAGATATGACCAGAATGGTTTCAGAAACATGAATACATAAAGGTCTATTTTCTCCATCATTGCACACAATTTACTTCATTTAATGCTAATGGAATTTTGACACACACCAGAAGAAGAATATACTTCATGGACTCACCAAGTGAAGATTAAGCATAGTTAACACCTAATATCCTAAGAAAAACAGACTGAAGACAGAGAGCATATTTTCTGTCCTGTTCTAAAAACACTGACAATGAAATCAGCTGAACTGCCCACGAGGTAAGACACAGCATAATTTGAATATGTATAATAGAATATTTTATTCTGAAATAAATAAAAAAACACCCTACCCACAAACCCCAATTATTAGTCTCTTGAATGAAAAGAAAGCTCAGCTGAGATGATGAACACTGATTATTACCTACCTTTGGACAGCACCAATGAGCAAGATCATTTCAAACACAGTCCCCAGCACTCATATGTGCTTAGAGCATTAGTATTCAGGCCTATTTTAAGAAATAGTCTTAATTCAGAGCACTGCTTTTAGCTACCTGATTAGGCAGGATCCAATCCCACACATCTCAACCCCCAAATCAATGGGAGATTTTTCACCAATGCTACAGACACTAACCAATGCCCATGGGGTTTCTGCTGCTAATAGTATGCAATATAGTCTTCTCTTTTAAAGCAGTGGCCAAAATCAATACACATCACTGCAATTCAATTTAACATATGGCATAAAATTGTTTAAAACTTCACCTAAAATGCATTGTTGAAATAAAAGTAGATGCCTGAAATGAAATTAAACTACTGTTTAATCCAGGTTCAGGTTTCCAGAGGGCAAAGTTATCTTTATCAGAGGCACGTAGAACACATAGCAGCATCTCCATACCTTTAGGCTATAAAACAGCACAATTTGTGTGCATTTGCAGTGCTCTCTGTGGGTGAATTTGTACTCTTTCTCCAAATCCACACATAAAAACTCTGAACATTTAGGAAGCATGTAGTCAATTCTACTGCAATGTTAAGACAAGATGATACAAAACAACTTAACACACAGTTTGTAGGCCATTCTCTGCATTAAACGTTTATATCCGTATCAAATTCATTACAATGTAGAACAAAAAAAGCCCTAGAAAATATGCTGAGGTCAGATTCTGCTAATAACATTTATCTGAGACTTCTGGTGTAGCCGACTGTGCCACTTAGTCTTAAATGAAACCAAGTACAAAGACAAAATTAAAATCTTTGTGTTTTCTTACAGTAATGACATTTTGAATACACATTCCCATTAACTATAATCTGTGGCAAAAAAAGAGGTTAATAAAAGCAAGAACGACATGTTTTTACCTGATCAGCTGTGGTCTCAGAAGGAATTACTAGTACAATATCTCCTCGTTTTAAATTAAGCTCATCACTGTTAGCTGCCTCAAAATCATGTAGGACTTCAACCTGAACAAAATAACACCAAACATAAAGATGTGATCTAAATGGAGACATTTTATCAACAAAACTATCTGTTAAATCCTTGTTGGAAAAAAAAAAGCTTCTTTTATGCAAACATATGGCTACAGACAAGTATATTCAAATTGTTAATGTTGGCATTGATTCATGTCACAGTCTTCTATGCATTTCCTTGGAAGCAGGGACAGATTAAGTAAATCTTCCTGAGACTATCAAAGGAAATGTAAGATCCTTTTCCAAGGTTACAGGATCTCAAGGGCCAATAATACTGCAACATCCCACAAGCTCTGCCTCTTGAACATGCCCTGCCACCATCATTCCTCTTGTGTAAGGAACTTCCTTTCATTCCCCACTATCATTATGAGATCTGAAAGAGGGGTGGCAGGATTTAGCAAACAAAATTGAGAAAGACTCCCAGGAACTGACAGTTCAGATTCTCTCATTCTCTTGTTGTGGCCACTGGATATTATGCTTGCTGTGAACATCTATAGACATACGAGTCATTTGTACAACACCCATTGCAACAGGTGATCACAGAGATGACTAATGGGACCCCTACTTAATGCTTGCCCTGGAAAGAGCTCCCACTTACAGGCAGATGGGCATGCCAAAAACATCTGCCTTCTAAAGGGGTGATTATTAAAACACTGGCATGATCAGCATGTTATTGTGAACAGACCATTTTAAGTAAATGGTTCTTATCTCTTTAAGAGATAGCTGGTCTAATTTTCTCAAAGCACAGACAGTTCTATGACAACTCTGCACTTATTAAAGAAAATGGTATTGAAAACCAGATGGCAGGCATATATTCTGCTTCTCCTTATTTATGTCGGACCCAACAGAATGTGCTGAAAAACAAAAGATGAACTATGTCAGCATGTCTGAGTCAGAGCTGCACAATACTCTTCACCCTCACCCCCAATGTTATTCTCAAAGTTTGTTGAAAATATTGAGCAATGAGAATAGACCATGAAGAATGGCATACTTAGGGAGTGCTATGGGACTAATTAGTGTGAACTATGCAAATTATAATAGGAAGCATGTAAAGTTCATCCATCCTCAAGGACTTTTTCTGTTGCTCAGTGATTCTGAAGTGAGAGGCATTATCAAAGAACCTTGTGAACCAGGAAACCCTCGGGGTCTTGCCAGTCAGGGAAAGAATTTCTTTTATGCCTCATTAAACTTTTCTGTTTGATTACCCTAACAGTTTATAATATTACTAAAGTTACAGAATGACATTTTGGTTCATTACCATGAATTGTAGAAGTCCCCTGGGTTTCAATAGAACCAGTACTTCCACTATAGGTTTTCCAGCCTGAAAAATGCCACTTTTAAAAATGTTTATAGAATTATAGAATGGTTTGGGTTTGGAAGGGACCTTAAAGATCACATACATTGTTAGCATACCAGATATATCATTAGCATATATCAACAATATTCCTGACTAAGTCTGGCAGTGCTGTTTTATTAAATATATTAATTTTCAGCAGTTATTTGGTGAGATTAAAGGGTTCCTGTACTTCAGCGAGTCTTACAACTACATAAGGATATGCACAACACAGACTTCACTTATGAAGCAACAACACAATGTTAGAGTTGTATTTGTGTAGGCATGTGTCTGGCTGATAAACTAAGAAATCTTTGGCCTCAAGAAATCATCACATTCCCTGTGGAGACAGATACATCCACAGAAACTAGATCTGAAGGGATAGCTAAAAGAGGAAAGAAGCAGCAGACCTTATAGAGAAAGCCAGGTGGCATTGCAGAAGCTGCATCTTCTGCTGCAACAGGCTGATCTTGAGAAGGTACAGTCTGGATTTCTTCAGCAGGTTTCTGCTCACTTCCAACTTGGGAAGTTTCACTTGGAGAAATGTCAGTGCCCTGAGTGCTGATCTCTGCTGTGGCATCTTTGGACTCATTCATGACAACTTCATGTTCTTCTCCTTCCCCTTCATTGTTTGACGCTGGCTCTATTACTACTGAAGGGATGCTGCTGACCTTTTCCTAGGAAAAAAACCCAAACATAACCAAACAAAAAAACACCCAGAAAAGAAATGAAAGACTATTTAGTACTCTATTTCAATCAGAATAACACTATTGTTTGTTTATTGCACGGGGCACATACGGAGATGGGAATTTGTTTTTTCGAAATAGTGGATTCTTAAGACAGAAAACAGTATTTGTGCAAAAATGCAAAGTAATAATCTCTGGTTTCACCATTCCCCTTAGTCCTCCTAAGTCTACTTTGTATATTACCACAAATTATTGCAATAAATAAAAAAATGCTCTGCAAGTAGTTTGGATTTCATTTTCACTGTGCCTGGAAATTAACAGACCTTTCTCCTCCACTCTACTCTTAATTTTGGGCAAGTTTGGGTAAAGCTACTAGTTACAGGAGTCACTGTCCTGTATTTCTTTGGAAATTCAAGTCAGCAGGATTCAAAGGTGATGAAAGAAGGAAATATGACCTATTTCTTCAACTGACTGAGGGGATTTCTCCTGATTTACAGCAATGTAACTGGGTGCAGAGAAAGCAAAAAGGCTCAGTAGGTAGCATCTGACCAATAATGAAGCCTAGGACAAAAAGCATTTAACAGAACTTGTTGGAGCACCCAACCTGAAAAGAATGCATTCATTGATCCTCCTCTGCCAGCCTATCTTATTCTGGAGCACAGAAGAAATAGAACGTGCAATGACAGGACATGGGAACCTGCTGCCCAGCTGCAGGGTCTGCTCTAGTAGCTGCTCACCAGCTCCTCAGAGGTTGCAGAAGAAAACGCAGCAGGCCAGATACAGATACATGACTTGACCACCATGACTTACATTAAACAAAATAATGCTATTGATAGGACACGGTGCCAGGAAACAAGAAGAACCCAATCCTTTCTCTGCCTGTTTCTCCAGAAAGTCCTGTTATGTGATGTGATAAAGCTTGTCTCCACAGAGAGGGGGAAGGGGGAGCCTCCCTGCCCTCTGCCCCAAACAATACCCTGCCCATGTTGCTCCCAGACCCATTGCAGGAGCCATCAGCCCATCAAGTCCCATCTCCACAAGGCCAGGGGAGCACAGGGGCACAAAGGCAGGGAGAACTCAAATTAAAGACTCAGAAGAAGGGATACTCTCTGTGGACCCCTCCCAGGGGTACCCCAGGAGAATGTCAGCCTTGCTGCTGCTTGGACCTGAGGACACAGAGCTGCACTAGCCTTGCCTCTCTCGGGCTGCTGAATCTGTCCCAATTCCTCTAACACACTCTCCCATGCACTGACACAAGTTACCTGAGACACATCAGGCTCCTTTTCTTCTCCCTGAGGTTTGTCACCTTCAGCAAAATCTTCCTGCTCAGCAGTAGCTGCACCATCACCCGCTCCTGCTGCCGCAGCCACACTGTCTTCTGATGCCACAGTCCCCTCACCAACAGGTTCCACCTGAAAACAACAGCAGGGAGGGACATTTCAGAATTTGAGTTATGGATATCTGCTGGAGAGACCACGGACTGGCCTCTGCTCTGTGACCTCCCTGGGAGATGCCAACATGTGGCCTTGAGCTCACTGGTGTTTCTCCTGATTTCTGCAGGAGAGCAGTGTTTGGGACAAGGTTGTGCAGAGAAGCTGATTAATAGGTAGGAGAGAAACATACATGAAACTTTGCTAGTCAACACTTAGCAGAGTGCTCAGGTGTTATTAGGGGAGTAACTGTTTGCCAAGACTGTAGTATTTTTTCCTTCTCTTGCCTTCCAGCTGCATTGTGGAAGAAATTTACCACTGGTTTCTGCTGAGGAGGAGCTTGCAGGCTCTCCAAGCATACACAGGACCCTGGCAGTGGAATCTGTTCCTGGGAAGAGGCTCCAAGCCTCTAAGCTACTGTTACCTACCTCTAGACCTGAGCTAGCTTCAAATATCTTTTAAAATGTGTTCTACAGCTGAATAAAGGTCAGAAAAATATGTAGTTGTAAAGATCTATAGTTATGTCAGTATAAAAAGACACATAAAAGCCCATTTAGTCTGGATATGACTGAACCATTTCTGATGAGTCTATGTTGAAAAGTTAATGCATGAATTCTTCCAGTTCTTGAAAGGTGCATAGAAAACTACTTGCCTACTACTAGATCAATCTTGAATCCTTCATCCAGCAGAAACTGTAACTGTAATTTATGTATCACCCTAACATTTGTATTGCTATATACTGCTTACAGTAGCATATTGGGAATATACTTACAATGGCTTAATCTTAAGTTTTGGAGGGTGGAAGGTAAATGACAAAATTCATTTTGTTAATCTAATTAACTTCAAGATAGAATTTTTAACTTACAGCAGATTGCTCCAGGATAAAGGAAAAAAAAACTGAAGGAAAACTGTTCTCTAGGTACCAACATCAAGCCACAGCTAGCAGAAATCTCTCTGATGTTCTTTGTTTCCTCAGTTTGACCTTTCTCCTGCAGATGAAGCTAACTCAGCTGCCTGAACTCAGCAACTGTTCATGGGCACTCCTCAGGTATTGCTTTTTAGCAACATTTAATACTCAGCACTACTCCTATTTGCTGCAATTAATTGATGTGATAAAGAAATTCTCCTGGAGTCTTTGAAGGCAGAAAATACTACATGGATTTGTAGAAATCACTGGGGAATGTTAATTGAAATTGAAAATGCTGATGATGAAGAATTCTCTATCGTCAAAAGAAGTAACATCAAAAGACATGGGTAGATATTGACATATTCTCTGGTAAGACATGTAAGTCTGACACTCATAGTATTACCAATTTTAGCAGCCTTGACCCAAGAAGATATACAAATAAATTATGAGCATCAGAGTCCTAGAAGAGGCTAGTAGGAAAGAGGGGGAATAGTGTGCACATCAGATAGATTTTATACCATGCATTTCTAACAGCATACTGCAGAAATTGATCTTGCTGCCTGTTGTGATTAGGATCAACAACTTCTTTCCTATTTATTTGATTTGTATAGCTCATTTTATTTCACTAAGGAGAAAATACTAATTTATACGAATCAGCTCTCAAATGCCCCACAGTGAACGGGTGATGCTCTCACAGCCTGTAGCCATCAGCCACTGAGTGTATAACACAGCTCACAATTGCACAATCATTTGTTCTTGTGTCTTAGAATATAAAAACCAATGCAAGCTAGAGGATTAAAAAAAGCTTTTATAAAAAGGCATGTGAGGTAGCCCAGAATGAACCTCGGTATCAGCCTCAAATATATTTGATTAGTACAGAAGAGAGAAATAAAAAAAGAGGGAGGCTGAATTCATACCTAGCTATGGTGAACCACATACTTGCAGATATAGTTACCTGTATTACCTTACTTCACATTCAAAACCAATCCTACAAGTCTCTTTGCTATAGGTCATAAATAACATTGGGCAGTCTAATAGTATTCCATATTAGCTATTTCTAGCAGTATCACTGAAATTTGGCAGTTTCCCCATTATACCAACCACACAGAGGACAAAGAAAGGATCATCCAGTATAACGTGGTCTGTGATAGAACCTGTTTCAATTCACAGACTGTTCTAATTGCACATATGTGAATTCTTCTTTAGCCAGGATGCAGCCGATTCACACGGTTGTACTGTCATTAACATCGCTGCTGGCTCAACACAGTGCCACAGATTCTGCAGCAGCAAGAATGAGTGCAAGGAGAGGAGAAGGAGGGGTATCCAGCCTGCCACTGGGGTCTGCCAAAGTTGCTCCCTGAGCTACGCTTGTCTTCCAAAGCTGAAGTTCTTGCCCCATGGCTGGACTTGGAACAAGAATGGGTAATTTTTATGACAGTTGGTTATAATCACAGCTAAGCTAGCTAATGTCAATAGGAACCAATCATCATACTTTAGGGAATGCATCAGTTGCAAAGTCTTGGAAGACTTTTGGGGTAGTACTGAAGAACTTGTTATGCAGCTTACAGTATCAAAGTGACCATCCTCCACTGGTGGTCAGATATGAGCTTAGCAAACAGCTTGATCTCTTCTGGCAGCTCTTCTGCATACAGTAACACTGTTTAAAAGTTACTTTAAACAGAACACAGGGTCAGACTCATCAGATAAGAGGCCTCAACTTTATAAGAATAAGTGGTATTAGAATAAAGGGGAAAGATTTCAAAGACTTAGCCTTGCTGCTCACAGAACAGTGAGGCATTTGTTGCATGTTTCTCTTGCATTGTGTCAACACCAAGCTGGGCTTGATATACCACTCACATCTGTACTTTCTTGCTATGGAATTCCACTGGTTTCTATGTGGATGTGGCAGAGCTGGTGAGGAGTACAGCACCACTGAATCCTAAATTCACCTCCCAGTGACACTGGTATAGCCTGGAGCCACAGATACATCCTTTAATCTAGAAGAGCTAATGCTGTTTTACAGCAGGATAGCAAACCTAAGACTCCCAGCTGGACTTAGCATGTTCTGAAATCAGTGAATGGAGACCAGTTCACTGATCTTTTTGTATGTATTGTGCTATCAAAAATGAGTAACAACAATAAATGGAGGTGGTCAGCACCTTGAGATACAAATACCGAGTTATAATAGGAGTTATATATATAT
>NW_008673353.1:0-5641 GCF_000695815.1 Acanthisitta chloris
AGTTGTTTGTAAGCATTATTTGTCTCTAAGAAGCAGGTAACTGTGAATCTGCACACTTTTCCACCTCTGTTCGATATTCCATGGATCTGTCCCAGTTGTGTCAACAAATTAAGACAGGCAAATTTCCTTGAACTGAAATGCAAATTCAAAATCACTTTCATACATATTTGTTTATATATTCCTATGTATTACAGGTAGAATGAGAAGGAACTTTAACAAGGGTAAATAAAACTGTTTCCACCTTATTTCCAAAAGTCCTAGAGAGTACTAGAGATGGGATTTTAAATGTCATGTATACTGAACTCTCAAGTCTTTGCCCAATATTTCCATTCAGATTTCCACATTTTGAAGGACTCTGTAATCTTGTCCTACCCCTTTGAAACGCTTTCTTCTCCTAGGGTATTTCCTTGTCTGCATGGTGAATTTCAGAGAAGTCCTGTAAAAAAATATCTCTGGGTATTTCTGGAGGGTAAATGAATTTCAGAGAACTAAGAGGAGGGTGTTTCATCTTGACATCTTGTGGATCACTTATATTGAACTGTATAAGTTTGTAAGAAGTTACAAGTGATTCATTTTCTTATATATACTCATTTGCATTAACTCTAAGAGAAATTTTAAAATCACTTCTTTAGACATACACAATAGGTACTTGCTGTATATTTTACACAGTAGCAAGTGAAGCTGTAGTAGTCCTGGTAGCTGGGAATTCACACTTCATTGAATTCTGTGGAAGCTTTGGAGTTTATCTCATTGCTTGCCCTCACCCAAGTGGCACATATATGGCCAGGGTGGGTGGGGATTTGAGCAATGTGGTCTACTGGAAAATGTTCCTGTCTATGTCAGGGGAGTTGGAACTAGATGTAAAGTCCCTTCCAACCCAAACTGTGTTTCTATGATATATATAATGGGTATATATCAGTATATGTGTATTCTGTGTGTATACACAGAAACACTGCAAAACGTACTGTGAATTTATTCAAAATAAAATACTTCATACAGATTACAGGGCAGAAACATGTTGCTCTCACCATAATCTCAGAAAATTTTATTGCTGTTTTGTTTTCTTAAATTCTATAGGCAGAAAATGCAGAAAGAATGTGATAATGGAAAATGAAAGTTAGTTTGGTTTTCACTGTAAAATAGCTCCTGTCATAAATAGCTCTGTTAACCACTTTAAGCACTACTGAGATTTTAAAATATTCTATAATGTAGACCATATGCTGCAAAAAGACTACATGCATCTAAAAAATTGACTTCTTAATTGCATATCATAGTAATGAAAGCTAATCAGGCATTCACCCATTTTCTGATAATTAGCAGCTGTTGTCTGGCAGACGCCATTTCCTACACATGCTTTTGCTCAGGGTTAGCATGAAAAAAGTTTGCTGAAGGCAGGACTATTTTTGGCCCAGCAACACTTATGTTGCTATGTGCTCTCAGATTACTGGGCAGATAGGCACACAATGAAGTCAAACAGCTGATCTGCAAAACTGAGAACACTGTGTGGTTTCCTCCACTGGAGCTTGTTTGTGTATAAATAGGTACATGTGCACAAACTATGGGTAAGGAAAGGTGATTTTTCTCTAGATACGCTTGTCAAAGAAAAAAGCCACATCCTGCATCCTGTTAAAACTCTCTGTTAAAATGCAGTCAGAAACCCTTAGCAAGCTCTGTGAAATCCCTCCATAAAGTTGTGCCTGTAACAGTTTGTACCTTCTGTTTCACTGAGTAATTTAAAGTTGATCATAGTTAAGATAGAAGGACCATGTGTCAGTGGTGTTGCAAACATTGCTTCTTTCAGCTGGTTGATAATGGCATTATTGAGAGGCTTTGATCATTGCTGTCACAGCAAAGCTGGCAAGGGCTGCAAACACAATATCACTTTCAGTTTCACTCAGATGGGGGATTCTTCCAAGGTCATTGATAAAATCTAGCCACTACCTTCTGTATAAGACTGGACTCAGTACCTTTCACCTGTATGCTCTTTCAAAAACAGAAACACAAGCCAAGCTGTCTCTGCAGGTTAGTTAGAATAAGCACCCAAACTTGAGCCCACATATTTTATTAATGAATGTAGCACCTCCTTAGTCAATGAAACACACCAATGACTATTATGGGCTCTTGAAAGGAGGCTGTGATACAGAGGTGAGTTGGCCTATGTCATTGACATGTAGATCTGTAAGCAGTACAAGAACCTCCATAAACAGCACTACACAGAAGGGACAAAATACCCTGTATTAAATGTTGATACAGGTTAGTTTCCTCAACCATATGCCTGCCTTAGGATTAATTTGCTGTTTTAGTTATCCACCACTAACGTGAACAGAAGCTCTACATCCTGTCTGTTTCAGCCACAGTTAAGGAAATGTATGTCTGTGTTGCTACCTAACACAGGGATGATATGGAAGCAGGTGCCTCTGGTATCCGTGCTGCACTCCCCAAAGCACTTCTGCAGAGAAGGCAGGAAAACTATGCATGTTGGAAACAGCCTGCAGTGCTCTTGCACAAGCAGTGCTGACAGAGGCAATCGACTGGCTTTCCCAGTGTGCCCTTTCCTGACCTGCAGGGATATTTAGGACAGCATAGGGCACCAATAAGATGGTTTTGCATTCTACTGGAGTAGAGGTAGATAGGTCTGTCCCATGGCATGCGAGGGGATGATCCATTAGTGTCCACCTTTCTCCTGTAGACACTTTCGCAGTAGGGGCCTGCTGGGCAGTAACAAACATTGACATTGAGCAAGAGCAATGCCGCTGAGCATTTGGCACCCCACCCACCATGCCCTAGCCTCATGTGACAATAGAGATGTTCCACTCCAGCACAGGGATGGGAAACAGTGGAAACCCACTCCACTTCTCTAGCGACAACAGGTTCTTCAATCTAATATATTGTGTCTTTACAAAGCCCTGTTAGAGGAATGAATACAGCTATGACCCCTCTACTTTCTCCGTAACTCCTTTGGGATGTGTAGTGTAGTTTCCCCATGTATTCCTCCTCAGGATTACATCACCCTATTTTGTAACTGTTGTAATTTGCTTTGAGTTTTGTGATGGATTTTTTAAGACTTGTTTTTCAAAGATCTTACTTCAGAATGGACGTTTGATGATAAACTTTGGTCCTGCTACAGCACAGTGCTTCACAGTGGGAAAGGGAAAATCCCAGCTTTGAAATTCTTCCTTACTTAAACATATCTCTTGGGCGTATTACAAAAAAAGTCTTAGTTCAGACTTGAAGCAGGAGGGGAAATCCCTGAGAAGACAGAAAAGAAGAACCTGACATTTACTTAAGACTCTGCAACTGGGCTAGTTCTCAGGAAAATGCTATTCAGGTTGGAGAAGCACAGGGTTCAGCACCAGCTGAAAAGATAACTGAGCGTAGTTGTATTGTCTACATCTGTCTGCAACTCCCTGACTTTGGGCATCTTTTGTAAATTTGCTGATTAACCCTTGAAGCTTCCTTTTTTCTTTTCCTCTCCCTATCCTTTCTAGAGTTTTAAATCCTTTTCAGTGCTGTTCATTGAAGTCAACAACTGAAGACAGTAATTCCACTTTATGAAAACCACCTTTCCTTTCTGCAGTGTTAAACAAGCCTAGTGGGAGAAAGCAATTATCAAGGACTTGCTACTGCAGTAAGCAAATGTCAGTCAGTAGAGAAATGAAAATATTATAGGCTAGAAAACAGATCACCAAAAGCAGATGAGCCTAAGGGAGAAAAATACCACTTTGATCTAAAATACTCTTTAATGTCAGTCATACCCAAGTGTGAAAGAAGAGTTTGGTCTCTCACCATCTTTTTACTATGTTTCAGTTAAAGATATGCAAATACAAGTCTATTCAAGTACGTGCTAAATAAAGATGATGCTTAGGTTAAAAAAAAATGAAAAATCCCAAAGAAAAAGAGATTTATAAGTTTCATTCTAATGACTGCATTTTGTATACATTTTTTTATTTGTTGGTGTCAGAAAACTAGTGATGGGCTAGAAAATTTCCCTGATAACATGAACCTCAGAAGCATTGGAAGCATAGGAAGAACTTTGTTATTACGGAAAATATCCTGGATGACTTTGAGGAATGCTGTAGTACAAGTGGAGAGGTATTTGTCAGTAGAATCTGTGGCTTTGGTGTACAGCACAGTCACCAGCTATCCAAATAGCAGCACTGTCCTCTGGCCATAATGAGGCAAATGAAGCTGCAGGAAACATTAGGCAAAATGATGTTAGCTGGAACAGCAGTGGGGAAATCAACCTACCTGGCTTTGAGAAGAGTTAGATCATTGTATCAAATGGATTACATTATATGATTGCTTGCATTCCAAGAAACCCAGATCTGCTTGCGGAAATCAAAGCAAAAACAAGATCAAGAAGACAAGTACTACTTAAGTTATTGAACATATATCTCACACCAAGACATGAATTCTTTAATTTGCAGTAACCTGAAAGCCATTATTTGTTCAGCTTTTTCATGAAATCAGGAAGCAAAAACTCAGAGAGTCTTTTATCTGTGCACAGCAACTTAGCTTCATTTTCTGTAATCACTGAGAAGCTTTACCGGCAATGCATTTGAAGGTTTAGGAACAGGGTGAAAAGAAAAGATATTTGTTTGATTTGTTGATAACTGGATAAAGCAAAAAAGGATACTTGTGAGACATGGTGGTAAAAGGATCACTGACAGGCCTGAAATTACCTAGAAGTAGTGGGCACTGGCAAGACAAAGCTCTTGTCTCACAAAGCAGTGCACTGCCAAGCAGAATCTGGTGATAAATCAATGTTGTCGCATCTGCTGCAGGGGGTTTTACCACTCTTCAGGGTAAGTGCTGCCTGGCAATATGCAATCAAGTCTTGTGACAAACACTCAAAAGGTATATACCAATTACCTTAATGGAAAGAAAACTTTTTGCATACATGATGGAACTTTCATGCTATCTGCATAAAGGGCCTGGGGAGTGTGAAATGAGTCATGGGTAGCTTCTTTTTTAGAAGACTGCTGAATAAGTTATTAGACAGGCAGCTACCCTCAGGCCAGAATATTGGGCTGAGGGAATAGGCAAACACAGAAAGAAAGAAAGAATGAAGGAATAAAGAGAGTGCAAGAGAGAGAGTGAGAGAGAACAGTTGCTCTTTCAGTACTGTTCTGCTTCCAGGCAAATACACTTTCTAATGTCTTAAATTTCTTCCTCTAGTAACAGACTGAGGGCTGTGCTGAACTTTAAAGGACTTCATTAGTTGCTAAGTTATGCTGAGACTAACCACAGTGCAGCTATTCAATAAAGATATTTCATTATTTTGTTACTATACTGCCTAACGTCTCAGTACCAGAAACAAAAAAGCCCCGAAGACCAAGCATAAATTAGAGCTGTTAATCTTTAGGACAGCTGATCTTTCTGAATATTCTGGGACAGACATCTTTCTCCCTGGTACTAGTAGAGGTTGGTACTTAGAAGAGTCCCTTTTCTATCAATGAGAAGTGATTGTTTCCTTTAAATGAGCATTTTAATCCAGAACTGTATCAAGCTCAGTCACAAGAAATTAGCTGGCATTTGTTCATTCTTGAGGATTTGCTTCTCCTAGCAAAGATGTTCTTGCCCAAGGTTAGTGACTAGCCAGCTATGCAGCCATTCAGAAGCATGCAAAAGTCTGTGTAGG
>NW_008673353.1:5661-8122 GCF_000695815.1 Acanthisitta chloris
GCCTGTGGGCAAATGGAAGGTTATAACCCTTTAAAAGAACAATGTCTGCAGCAGAAGAGATCTTCTCTTCAGCAGTTTTGTTCAAGCTGCAAAACAGAATGGGATACTCAATGATTTCTTTTAAATTAAATAGTATCACTCATGCTTGTACAGTTTCAGAACTGGTTGGATTTTGAATGCAGTCTGTCTCCCAGGCCATTTTCCTCCATTCCAGGAAAAGCAGAAGCAAACATAAGGGAGGTGATTATTTCCGTGTTCTACCATTTCCTGTCGGTCTTCATCAACATGAAAACAAAATTGTCACACATCATAAACAAGGTAATATGAAAATATGGTCACTGAAAGTGGACTGACTGGAGCTTTCAACATGGAGGAATATTTTGCTTTGACCATATTTGCAGTTGTCAGTTAACAGCTACCTGACAGAGAAAAACACACAGATTTCTCTCTCCCTCCCACCAAAGCTCTTCCTTCCAGTATCTGTTTTACTGAAGTCTCATCACATTATAAATGCCACCTCAGAGCTCTTTTTAATTACTGCCTAAGAACACGACTGCATTAGAACAGCAAGAGTTAAACTAATTTTAAATTTTTGTTTTCAAGCTTATTTGTGACGCGAGAGGGAGATAGGGTATGAAATTGCCATCTGATTGAATTTCACATTAAGAAAGTTCACAAGGCTATTCAAATAATAAAAACTGCCTCGTTCAATTCCCTCTGCACAGTATGAGTCTCAGCATTCCATAAGGGCATATGGTCATGCACCCATTTCCCTGGGATACAAGCTAAATGTATCTATCTACCAACCACATAATCAGAGTTCTCTGGCCAACAGCTGAGTGCTCTGGTCTTCGTCTCACTTTTTGGAGTGAAAAAAGGCATCAGAAAAGTAAGTGACACTGGAAAACAGTATGAAGTGATGAAATAGAGTGTATCTCAGTGATAAAAATCTATTTGTAATAATTATATCCAGTAATAACTTCAATTGTCCTTCAAGGGTCTGTACTGGGACCAATCCTATTTAATATTTTTATCAGCAACATAGATAGTGGGATTGAGTGCACCTTCAGCAAATTTGCAGATGACATCAAGGCTGAGTGGTGCAGTTGATTCACTGGAGGAAATGAGTACTGTCCTGAAGGACCTTGATAGGCTTGGGGAAAGGACCCATGCAAACCTCTTGAAGTTCAACAAGGCCAAGTGAAAGGTCCTGCATGTGGTTTGGGGCAACCCCCAATATTAATACAGACCTGGACATGCAAACCAAGTTCAACAAGGCCAAGTGAAAGGTCCTGCATGTGGTTTGGGGCAACCCCCAATATTAATACAGACCTGGAGATGAATGGATTGAGAGCATCCCTGAGGTAAAGGACTTGGTGGTACTAATGGATGAATTATTCAACATGAGATGTCAATGTGCTCTTGTAGCCCAGAAAGCCAAGCACATCCTGGGATGCAACAAAAGTAATGTAGCTGGAAGGCTGAGGGAGGTGATTCTGCCCCTTCACTCTGGTCCCATGAGACACCACCTGGAGTACTGTGTCCAACTCTGGGCTCCCCAGTACAAGAAAGATGTGGATCAACAAGAGAGCGTTCAGAGGAGGGTCATGAAAATTATCAGAGGGATGGAACTCTCCTATGAAGAAAATCTGAGAGAGTTGGAGTTGTTCAACCTGAAGAAGAGAATGCTCCAAGGAGACCTTATAGCAGCCTTTCAACATATAAAGGTTTACAAGAAAGACAGAGACATTTTACCAGGGTCTGTAGCGATAGTAAAAGGGGCAAAAGTTTTAAACTGGAAGGGGCTAGATTTAGATTGGACAAAGAAACAAATTCTTTTATAATAACAGTGGTGAGACACTGGCACAGGTTGCCCATAGAAGCTGCAGATGCCCTATCCCTGGAAGTGTTCAAGGCCAAGTTGGATGGGGCTCTGAGCAACCTAGTCTGGTGAAAGATAACCATGTCTTTGGGGATGAACTAGACAAACTTTAAATGTGCCTTCCAATCCAAACCATTCTGTGATGCTATGATTCTGTTATTCTGTTAGTACAAATAGTTTCAGGATCTCGATCCCTGGTGTGGCACCTGACAGACAGACTGCTGTAACTGACTAAGTATCCCACAAGAAGGAATTCCTCACCAAATAACACTCTAGAAATTTGTCAAATACTACCAATGAAATTCATTTCAGCTTTGTACCCAGTCATGCCTGAACAAGACTTCTAGGGGTTGTATCTCATTAATTATATTTATTCATTTTCCTATAGCTATGTTAGAAATTCAAATAACTTCAGCCTGAGATGGAGAGTGTTGATTATAAAAAGAAACAGCTAGAGCTTTTATTCAGTATCTTAGTCTACTCCATATTTCTACTGAGACATTTCTCTCTTCAAACATCGGAATTTATTTCTTTTTCTTCTAGCACCTCAATGTTTTATCAATAATCTCACTAGAAATG
>NW_008673353.1:8161-8778 GCF_000695815.1 Acanthisitta chloris
GAATGTCATAGAGGAATACGCTCTCATATTTTTAGTATCACCTTAATTTCCTCTCTATTTGTATGGGAGGAAGAGGAGTGTCCAGAATCCCGTGTCTGAAAGACTTACTAGATTATCTTCCTGCCATTCTCTGCTAATGCAAGATTTTTCCCTGCATGGCATCAGCTAGTGTTTTGCCAAGTCATCAAAGACCCAAAGAGATAAACATTTTTCTCAGGAAGACTCATATCTCACTATTGCAAAGGCTTATTTCATGCTTAGCCAAAACAGTTCTTTTAAAGGCCTTCCATATAGATCTGTCAAATAGTAACACCCAAACTATTTTCCTTCCTTGGAATCTAACAGCCTTCAGCTATATACAGATTTTTGTGAGAAAGCAGTTTGTTCTGTGAGCATCATGCACAATTGTTGCATCATATAGTTAGTCCAGAAAGAAAGTAAATTTCAGCCCCAGAATGTCACAGACAACTAAAAAAATCCCTAAAGAACAAAACTATGCAGAGAACCTTAGATATTTGTTTTGTTATAAACTTCAGCTTCATAGGAGTGAAGGGTTCTGAGAGCTTGTATTTGTGCAGACCTTTGAAGGTAAAAGTATTGAAAGTTACTTTATATAT
>NW_008673354.1:0-5889 GCF_000695815.1 Acanthisitta chloris
TGCGGGGCGGGCAGGGACAGTGCTCGGGCTGAGCCGGGGCTGTTTCACCTGGCGCAGGTGCCAGCGACATCGAGCGGCTCCTGGGCGCGTTCTGCAGCCAGCAGGACGCCGTGGTGCAGGCGGCGCGGAAGCTGCTGACGGACGAGAGGGCTCCCCACAGGCAGAAGCTGCTGTCGGATCTCATCCACAACCTGAGCGAAAACATCCTGGCCGAGGACAGGGAAGATGACAAGAAGTGGTTTGAAGGTGTGTCTGTCGCATATTTACTCTCAGAAAATGGTAAACCCCAATGTTCCCTATTGCTCTGTCCAAGTGGCTCTGGAATACATTTTTCCCTGTTAATAGAGATCTGCATTTATGATGCCTTAATTATTCGCTAATAGTATAGAGAGAACTTGCACATCTCAGCCAGCTAACCTTGCTTTATGTCCTCTTTATACTTTCCTTGCAAGGTTTATCTCTCATTCCCAAGTGATTGCTGCAGTTCTTCCCAAACAATTCTGCTTTCTTTTCACAATCTTTGAGTGTTCTGTGTTATGCACATTAAGTGTTATGCACTTCCTTGAACACTTACCAACCACACCATCAGCTACTGCTCTCCCTGCAGATGCTCTGTGGGGTCCTGTTCTGTGCTGAGAGCAGGATAGTCATGAGCCAGTAAAATAAAAATGGGAGAGAAAACAACCCCAGTGCATCCTGAGTCAGGGAAAAGCTGGGAGGAGCAGCCAGCTGGGCAGGAGCAGTGCTGAGGCACAAAGCCCTCTCTCTCCCCCCAGGGCTGGAGTCACGGTTCAAGAACAAATCCAGCTACCTGCGGCACAGCTGTGAGAGCAGAATGAGAGGCTACATGAGAGAGGTAAAAGTTTCTGTTGCAGTAACTTATGTCAAGCTGTAAGAGGAATTCTGTGGCCATATGAGTATAAAGCACCTTTACAGTGCAACACTGGAGCCCGAGGCTGCTGCAGGAACCAACGAGTGACTGTTGGGTTTTCCCCCTCCAGGTTAGTGATTTCATTTCAAACGTTCATCCTGCAGCAAGAGATGCCTACAGAGTGGTCATTGAGCTGATGGCAGCTAAGTTGAGGTCTGTGAAGCATAATGGGAGCTACTTTGACAGGAGGGAGGAGGAGGAGGCAGCGCGGCTGTGCACCGCAGAGGGCTGGTTCTCCTGCCAGGTACGTGCAGCCCTGCCCGAGGCAGTCACTGAGTCCCAGAGTGGTTTGGGTGGCAAGGAACCTTAAAACTCACCTTGTTCCACCCCCTGCCATGGCAGGGACATCATCCACTAGCCCAGGTTGCTCCAAGCCACATCCAACCTGGCCTGGAACACTCCCAGGGATGGAGCAGCCACAGCTGCTCTGGGCAACCTGTGCCAGAGCCTCAGCACCTCACAGGGAGGAATTTCTTCTGTATATCCAACCTAAATTTCCCCTCAGTCAGTTTGAGCCCATTCCCCCTGGTCCTGTCACTCTGGTTCCTAACAGAGTCCCTCTCCAGCTTCCCTGTATCCCCTTCAGATCCTGGAAGGTGCTCTGAGGTCTCCACACAACCTTCTCTTCTCCAGACTGAACAGCCCCAACTCTCTCAGCCTGAATCTCCGGGGGGGGTGCAGGATCTCCCTGGTCCAGTGTACCACATGGCAGATGGTGCTCGGGTGAGGACTGTGACACTTTTCACTGCAGCCCTCTGGTTTCACAGGGACCTTTTGACAGAGACGACTGCCCTTGCAAGCATTCCATCAACCCCTACAGCAACAGGGAGAGCAGGATCCTCTTCAGCACCTGGAACCTCGACCACCTGTACGTACAAAGTGTTCATCCAGGCCTACCTGTTTCATGCCCTTCACCAGAATGGTTTAGCCTTAGCATTTTTCCCTGCCCTGCATCAGCTCTGCTGTGAATGTGCAGTGAGAAAAGGTGCTGGGATGCTGCAGCTGTTCTGAGAACAAAGCCCTGGCTGCAGATGATCCTCCTGTCTCCCCTCAGCTGCTTTGCTCCTGTACAAATTTAATTTGTGTGGAAGCAAACAACTCCCACTGCCTTGGCCTCTGTGAATTCTCTCCAGCAAAATCCCTCGGACCCATTTGAAATGCACATGTGAAACAAACAGGATTTGCTAAACTAATTTCCTTGGGGGGGTAAAAATCATAAACCTAGGTATGGTGAAAGTATTCAAGTCCTGCCTGGCTCTGGAAGGAAAACGGAGGCTTGATTATCAATGTTGTTTGCTCTTTGTGTCCCCAAGAATCGAGAAGAAACGTGCTGTTGTCCCAGAGCTGGCAGAGGCTGTCAAAACACGAGACGGAAGAGAAGTGAACTGGGAATACTTCTATCAGCTGCTGTTTACCCTGGAGAATCTAAAGCTTGTACACATTGCCTGCCACAAGAAAACCAACCACAACCTCAGCTGTGACAAAACCAGAATTTACAGGAAGAGGAAGCAGAACCACGAGATTTCCTAGTGCTGTCTCTGGAAGGGACCTGATCCTTTTCCCAGCCCTGTCAGTGCTGTGGTTTTTAAATAGCTCCCATTTCTTACACAAGGGCTATTTTAGAGTCCCTGGCACGAGATCTGCTGAGTAACCCAAGCACAGCCTGCAAAGCACACGCTGACAGCGCTTCATTCTGCTCTCCTGCCTTCCCACTCCCTGCCAGCCTCCCACAGCTCACACGTGCCAAGGGTGATAACATCCAGCTGGGAGAGCATAAAATGAGGCCAGAGTTGACACTGCTTCCACCCTGCCACAGCCAGCCCCAAACTCACAGCACACAGGAACAAAACCTGGACAAAACATTTATCGCAGCCTAATCACAGTTCCTTATTCTTTTCATTTATTCCTCTACGATTAAGCCAAAGAAAGAATGATTTAGGATCAGGAATGATTTGGGACTGAGGATTGTTCTGCTCTGTGCCTTTTGCAGGCAGCACCCAGTGTATCTCAGTGTGCCACAGGGTGATTGCTGCTGGCTCCCCTGTGCCAAACCCCTCTCCTGTGCTGTTGCTTCAGGCGTGCATCTCCCAGAAGGAAGAGTGAGGCAAGGCAGAGCTCTGCTCTTCCCACCTTTGTTTGCCATCTCCCTGTTGAGTTCCCTCTTCTTTCAAACATTTTCTGCCTCTTCAGCCTGTGTGCCTGCAGCAGCACCAGCACTGACAGCTCTAATAACCATGTTTACAACAATCACGTTTACCTGCAGCCTTAGGGGACATTGCTGGGGTAAAACACTTCCTACCTCAGGCAGCAAAACACAAACACATCGATTTTTACTTGAATTTTGTTCTTATCAACTGAACTTTTTGGGACTGTCAGTGTGAACCTTTTTAAATAAAAAAGTGACCCATATCTTTGTGTGTCTGTGGAGGTTCTGAATAGGGAAAGCTGTTTTCCCCCATGGTTTTGGTCCTGGGTCAGCTAATCCCCGTGGAATTGTATGGAGGTGGATTTCTGTGTGAGCACTGACTCACTGGGTCTGGGAGGTTTTGCTGGAGAGTATTGATTTGAACAACAAACTCAATCTCCTTCCAAACACTCCAGTCTGAAAAGGAAGGAGGTGCATTTTAAACACAGGATTTCTGACTCCAGTGCATGGAATGGATCCTCCCTGCACTGCTGGACCCTGGGGAGGGCAGCACGGGCAGCTCTGGGGACAAACCTGTGTGACTTGTGTCCCCCAAACCGAAAATCACCACTGTGCACAGTGTGAGACCAAAGCTGCAAAGAGCCAGGAGCACACATAGCACTGAGGGAGAGCTGCTGCAGGGTGGAGCTGGGCTGGAACCAGGAATGTGCTCTGGATTTGTCCATGCTGCAGAATGAGAGTGAAAAGGAGCCGATGAATCTTACTGACAGGAACCATGCATCGGCTGGAGTGGAGATGGGAATGCATTCCCAGGCCATGCATGTGCAATTTGTTTGCCTTACAACTCCTGAATGTTTAACAGGCTCGAGCTGTAGAAATTAATATTTATTTAAACCATCTGCTGATAACACTTTCTCTGCATTTTTAGAAACATAGAAGGAACAATAACAATAAATATCTGGAAGCTTATTGCATAATCACTTTCAAAGAAATATCCCAACACTGGGTGAGGCTGCAGTTCCTGGAATCAGCTGAGATTGCTTCTAAGTTGTTCCTTAGCAATGGGGACTTCTTCCTCTGCCCAGCAAATCCCACACCAAGAGATGTTATTCTTCCCTTATCACTTCAAACCCAACACCAAGGGATGTTATTCCTCCTTTATCAACACCAAAGTATTTGTTTATGAAATCCCTATCCATAACCCTCATAATTCAAGTGAACTGCAGATAACTGTGGGAATACTGTACCTGCCGATCCCAGCAAAACAAACTCTCCCAGTTCTCTCCCTGAGAAAAGGCAAACACCTTATATTACTGACACAGTCATTGCCCTGTGGTTGCAAAGGAAAAGGACGAGGGTTTCCTTTGTTTAGTCTGTTGTTAGACAACATCCTCTTCCTCCTCCTCATCTTCCTTTGCCATGAAATGGAGCTTCCTGACTTCTCTCCTGCTCATGGTCCTGCTTGAGGGCACAACTGCTGGGAGATGCTGGAGGGAAAAGGTGACATCAGTAAGGTAAGTCTATTGAGGCAAACAACACTCACTGCTCCACCAAACACCTCAGGAAACACCTCAAATGTGGCAGCATCACTTGCCTGAGGTTCTGCATGTCAAAGAGATTAAATTTAAAGCTTGATCAGTGCAAAAGCTGAAGTGCCCAGAAACCAGCTTCACTTCCAAACAATCCCAACACAGGCCGTTGGAACTGGATGACCTTTGAGGTCACTTCCAACTCAAACAGTTCTATGATTCTATTGAGAATCAATGCCCAGTAAAAAGCTATTTTGACAGCAATGCTCTGTCCCCATAACACAGCTATGTATGTCTTTATCAGTAAAAATATCTCTCTCATGGAATTGGGCTAAAAAATCTAAATACGGAAGACTTGACACCTGAAATTATTTGGCTGGGCAAGTAACTTCAGCTGTGAGACAATTCTACCTAGGGGACAGGCCACAGATCCAGATGTCTAACAACACTGCTCACGTTTGTCTGCAGTTTTGAGGCAAACTTTGGGTGGAGCAGAGCTGAGCCCAAAGCACGAACAGCCTCATCATCTCACCGGCTCGACGTCCCCGAAGAACCTGTGCACTGGCAGGGGCTGGTTGCTGTCCTCATCCGAGAAGCCGCTGTGCTCCAGCAGCAGCAGCGCCCGCGGGCGATCCTCCCAGCCGGCCTCGCTGCTCTTCTCCTCGCTCGGGACGTGGTGCTGCAGGGACAGAGCATCCTGCTCCTCCTCCCTCCCTCCCTCCGGCCCTGGAGTGCTTTCGCCTTCCTCCCGCGCAGTTACGCTGCTGTCTCCTGGATCCTTTGACCCCTGATCCCCATCAGATGCTTTCGGTGTGTCTCCCAGAGCAGTGAGGTTTCCATTCCCACATGGGAGTACTCCTAGTTCTGGTTCTTGGCTGCTTTTTTCGCGTTTCCTCCTCTTTGCAGGTGGCCCATCAGCCTCTCTGTGTGATGAGCTCTGTTAGAAAAAAAAAGGTAAGATCCTGAAGCACGCTTGAAACACAGAAAAATACCATCATCATATCTCTTTAGCTGGGATGGATGCAGAACCCAAGGGCTCCATCACACGAGCAGCACCCTGACCCAAACATTCCAAGTAACGAGTAGGAAGTGCAGATGAAGAGAGGCCAAGAGGAGCTTACCTAAAGCACAACGCACACTCCATCACTTCTCAGAGCACAAACTCGCACCGCACACGGCTAACCACCCTGCCCTTACTCCCGGGGATGCTGCAAATGGAGCAGGACGGAGTGTGTGGCCCAGCCCGGCACAGGCAGCGGGGCAGGACGGCAGAGCTCCCGCGA
>NW_008673355.1:0-14421 GCF_000695815.1 Acanthisitta chloris
TTATTTTTTTAGTTCATTCAAAACGTCTCCAATAGAAGAGTTCATGAAAATCATTGCTACATGAATTTGTAGCAGACCTAGCTGGATCTAATAAACCTTGTAATCCTTAACATATCATTTCCCCTGCCTAACATGCACACACAGCAATATTCCACTTGGACTTACCTGTTTACGAGCTAATCTTCCCAGAGACCAAACAAATCTACCTTGCGCAACAGGCTTAGTCTTCAGATACTACCTGGTCATCTAGTACAGCATAGGAAAGAGAGTTGGCTAGAAGTCAGGACATCTGCACCTGCCAACCTGTGTAAAATTATAGTCCTTTGCCTCCTCTACTATTATGGGCTTCCCTCTTGTCTGACATCATTATTTACACTATCAGGCTCTTAAGGGAAGAATTATTTCCAGGTTTATGCCTATAAGTACCTGTCAGACTGGGGCTCATGATATTATTGTTACAAATATATTAAGCAGCAGCAGCAGCATTATACACTGCTATATTTTTTAATGGACTTTTTAATACTATTTCTCATGTGGAGCAATAGACTAAAGTGCAGGCATGCTATTAGTGTAGTCATGCATGCATGGGGTAAGAAGCATTTTATTCAAATGAGGTATTGTAAACCAAAAGCTGGTGAGGGAACTGCATGAACCAATACCGGTGCTTAATCTCAGAGGTCGGGCTGGTGTTGTGAGACACCTAGGGCTAAAGGAGCATGTGGGGACTTGATTCCATCCATGGTGCTGTTGGTACAGCTCCTTAGGCATAGTGGTAACTCAGTTGTGTTTGTAACTGCCAATTAGGTATGCACAATTCCACTGATTTTCAGCAAGGCAGAGGTATCTAATCCCTATTTGTGTCTGAGAAATCCTCCCTACGTACTTCTCAAATGAAACTGAGGCACCAAGTTCCTCAACTCAGTTTACTGGTGACCCTCAAATTTAGGCAGAAGGCAGAACACAGAGTTTGAGTCCTAGTTTTTATCAGCTGTTCTTTTAAGAAACTTTTTTCCATATGCTGTTTTTCAAAATCACCATTGCACATTCCTGTATCACTGCGGGATGTCCTTCAAGTCAGCATTTTAAGCAGACTCACTTTTAGCTTCAGGAGCTCTGGTATGGATGAATGTTTCTCAGAGGTATTATTTTGCATAAAAGAGTTCTTTTTCAGATGAGCTTGCTTCAAAAGCAGTGTGATGTTTTCTGTGCAGGGAAGAAAACAATAGTTATTCCAGACAAAAATGCCAGACTTGCAGAATCTTCACAGATGGGAATATCAGCACTTTTATGCTGAGGCTTACTGAGCATTGCTATTTTTCACCAAATTCACATGGCTCAGGAACTCTGAAACCACAGAGCAAGTCCTATCTTGTAATCTGGATTATAATGCATCCAGTCCCAGTAGGTGCTCTGCTCCTAGAGAAATGCATCCCACCCTGGTAACAGGACCTCTGACAGTGCCCTGTCAGAGCAGTATCCCTACTCTGTGAACAGGTAAACCTCTCAGGTGTTACAATAAGCTCATACAACAAATATCTATGTGAAATACCATGTTAACTCTCAAAAATAACTGCTGTCATCTTACAGGTACATAAAGCTGTGAAGGGAAATAGGTTCTATTTGTAAGATTTCTTTATCTGGGTGTCAGCAACCTGTCATCACAGTGAAGAGGAGATGTGCCTTCTGGATAGAGTGCGATAGAAACTTACAATCTCAATGTGACATAACTCAAACAAAAAAGGAGTCTGGATTCCTCAGGTCTCACAGCTCCAGTTAATTGCCAGCAGATAAAAAGTTGTAGCAGCATTTCTTCCCACCATTAGACAAAACACTTGGAAAGGACAGGCATGACATATTCCATCTGAGGTCACATAACATTAATGAAATCATGATCACCTGTCAATTCGCCATCTCCAACTTCAGTGGCATTTATTAAACACATCAGGTAAGGGTTATAGCTGTTATTCACTGTCACCTGCAAGAGGGTGTTTTCAAATTCTAAAAACAGAAATCTGAAAAAAATAAGAGAGGAATTTAAATCAGCTTCTCTTTCAGAAACAAGGTATATTAGAGAGCAACCTGTCAGCTATGTAGATGCTGTTCCTTGGCAGTGTAAATAAGAATTTCAGATGAAAGCCATCTCTCCTAAGTGGGTACCCTCCCAGCTTTATTTCATCAATGCTTTTTGCTGTTATCTCCCAAAGCTGTCAGTCACTCTCAAACCATATGTATAAGAAAACACACTTGAAAGGTTCACTGTGGATGCAAGATATAGATGGAAAAGCAAACCCAAGGGAGGCTGAGGAACAAAAATTAGAGTCGTACAAAAAAGAAGGGGTTTCCAAAGAGCCCACCACAGGTAAGAAGCCTCCCATAGGACTCTGCTTCCACTGTTGAATTGATACGTGCAAATACACAAAATTTTTGGAAGTCTGACTTTTAGCTGGAAATTCAGCTCAAGGAGAAGTTTTCTATTCTTCAATTTAACCTACATTACACATCATGTACTAAATAATGGTGACTGCAGGCTTAGGTTCCTCCAGTGGAAGAAAATTACATACTTCTCATGCCAGAATGAGAATGGTGGTCACTACCCACAAATGCCCAAATAATATAAAAAAACAAACTCACCGTGTGATCAAACTGGTTGGTGACAGAGTCTGGTCACTCTGAATCCAAGGTAGGGTCTTGTTGTACAGGGTTTCTGCCCTGACAACAAAGTGATGAGCGACAATGTCAATCACACTGTCAAAGCTAGTTTTGTTGGAGAGAAAAGCTGAACTGGAACTTATATTGAATTCATTTAGCAGATCAGAGAATTTCAGTCCCTTGAGAATGTAGAGGCTGGCCTCTGTGATTTCTAGAGCTGACAGATCACTGACAGAGTTGTTTGCCACCGCCTTCAACAACTTTGCAAAGGAAGCTGCTTCGGTTAGATTCCGTTTGGTGTTGAGGAAACCATCAACCACATCCCAGACACTTGTGTAATAACTCCATTTGGTCAGGTTGAAGGCACCATGGAGTCTCTGCAGCAGGTCCTTCATGTGAAGCTCATCCTGTGCCATACCGAGCAGCGTGGACAGGTTACTCCAGCCTGCTAAGGTGTCAGAGAAATTTAGGGAGTTCAGCAGTGTTTCATTCAGCATGGCAGGAATGAGCATGTTCAAAAGATGAGATGGGAACACATCTTGGACTGTGACAGGGCAGGAAGCATTACTCTGCAGCAGCCCCTCCATAACAGCAGTCAGAGCTCTCACCTTCTCCTGTACCCAAGGGTTTTCCAGCTCAGAGACAAGGTTTAATTTGGAAAGGAAATGCAAGGAAAAATGCAAAGACTGGGTGATGCACGACAGCTCCTTTAAAAAGTGTTCGCTGCTGTTCTTGTAGATAGCAGCAAACTCTGGAGACAGTTTCAGGCTTGTTATGGCAAGCTGGAACACTTTTGTAAAGGTGTCATTAGGCATTCCTTCACCATCCATGCCCATGGAATCAAAGAAGGGTTTGCAGGGGCTCCTGGCTAATGACTCACTTAGAGTGGCTTCTTCAAACAGCATCTCAAGTGCTATGTGGAGCATGTCTTGAAAAGAGCAATTCTGGACTATCCCATAACCACTGTTGCTGTTCTCAAGGAAAGGACTCAAGGCTAAATGCAAGAACTCCCAAATTTTTGCCTCTAGAGAATTATTGTGCTTTAAGGAAGACTGGCTGAACTCCTGCAGCAGCAAATGTGAGAAATCATAGACAACATCCATTTTTTCCTTGAATGTTTTGTTTAAGTTGGTGTCATGAAGAACTTTCACTCCTGCTCTGCATATTTTAATCAGTCTCTGGGTATAGTTACTGTAAGAATCAAATAATAGGTCGATAGTTTCAAGCTCACTGATATTATACCTCCTCTGCAAACCTTTTAAAATTGAGATACCCCTTTGCATGGCCTGCAAGTATATGGAGATGTTGGTTTCTCTGGAGTTGTCTTCACTATGCAGCTTAAACATGGAGGATGCAAAGTTTAACAGCTGCTTCAGTTCCTTACTGAACAGAAGACTGGAGTCATCTTCCATTGTATTGAGCTGATTTTGCAGCACGTCTAGAAGTGACTGGGAAGTGAGACTGTCTGTACTATTCCAGTTCATTGACTTGAGAGATTGAGCAATATGCCAGAAAGCCCAAAGTTCATTTCCCTGCCTTCCATGAGGGAAACTCTGGAGTTTCTGCATTAGCTCAGACAAAGAAGAGACCAGCTGATAATGATCACTAGTATTCACCTTTGCCATGGCACCAAAAAGCTGCTCAAGGGACAAAAGGTATTCTTCAGAATTTCCAGAAGTTCCAAGGGTCAACATGAAGTCAGAAAATAATGATGATACTTTTTCATTTGTGCTGAGATAATTTTCAATGTCTTCAAGAGAGATTTTGATAACCTCCCATGCATTCTCTGTATTAAAATGAGTCCTGTTTAATATTATCTCATTCCAAATCACTGCAGCCATAGTCAGAACATCTTCATTTTCTTTTCCATAGGGATTAGAATAGAAGAATCCTTCACCACCATTGTTATACAGAGGAAGAATTTCTTGAAATATTCTTTCTAAGTCCAGGATGCTGTTTATGGCAGAAGTTGAACTGAAAAAGAGTTTCAATGAACTATACAAATCATTCAGATCTGAGGGTTTAATTCCTCCACTAGAATTATGAAAGATCTGATGTACTAATGTTTCTCCAGGAGCTACCCCAAAGTCCACAAGAACTAGAGCTTTCTCCATAGTTTCCAGGAGTTTCACATATTCACCCACTTCTGTTAGATTCCATTTGGAGGTCAACACATTGCCAGTGGCATGCCACAGCTGTGAGAAATGTCTCCACTCAGACTGGTTGGAAGAATCTCTGCCCACTTGCAGCAGTTCATATATACTCCTGTCTCTCATGGATGCAGGCAGTAACAGTTGGGAAAACATAGGCAGCCTATGCCAGTCTGCTGAGCTGTCAGACAGATTTAGGGAGTTCAGCAGTGTTTCATTCAGCATGGCAGGAATGAGCATGTTCAAAAGATGAGATGGGAACACATCTTGGACTGTGACAGGGCAGGAAGCATTACTCTGCAGCAGCCCCTCCATAACAGCAGTCAGAGCTCTCACCTTCTCCTGTACCCAAGGGTTTTCCAGCTCAGAGACAAGGTTTAATTTGGAAAGGAAATGCAAGGAAAAATGCAAAGACTGGGTGATGCACGACAGCTCCTTTAAAAAGTGTTCGCTGCTGTTCTTGTAGATAGCAGCAAACTCTGGAGACAGTTTCAGGCTTGTTATGGCAAGCTGGAACACTTTTGTAAAGGTGTCATTAGGCATTCCTTCACCATCCATGCCCATGGAATCAAAGAAGGGTTTGCAGGGGCTCCTGGCTAATGACTCACTTAGAGTGGCTTCTTCAAACAGCATCTCAAGTGCTATGTGGAGCATGTCTTGAAAAGAGCAATTCTGGACTATCCCATAACCACTGTTGCTGTTCTCAAGGAAAGGACTCAAGGCTAAATGCAAGAACTCCCAAATTTTTGCCTCTAGAGAAGTATTATGCTGTAAGGAATACTGGCTGAACTCCTGCAGTAGCAGATGTGTAAAGTTATAGACAGAGTTAATTATTTCTTCACTGGAAGCTTCATTGGCACTTGTATAATGAAAGATTTTTGTTCCTGTCCTCAGAAGTTTAGACAAGCTCTCAAAGGTTTTATTGTCAAAATTAAAGAAAAGATCTATAGATTTTAATTTACTGACATTATAATTCATCTGTAAGTCTTTTAATATGTACAAGGTCTTTTGGATGGCTTGAGTGACTAGTGAGATATTGGCTACTCCAGAGCTTTCCCCAAACTCTTTAAACACGGCTGTTATAAATTCTGACAGCTGATCCCATTGTTCACTGAAGACACCATTTGAATTATTATTCAGCTTTTGTAAATGGCTGTTTAATACCTCTAAGAACTGCCCGTAGGCTATGATGCCTGTGTTATTCCACTTCATCGACCTCAGTTGCTCCCCAATGCGCCAATAGACATTCAACTCATCCCACCAAGCTTCCCCCATGGAGCTTTCCACTTCCCGCATCAGTTCAAACACAGGCAGCAGTAGGTACTGATAACCTATGTTTGTGCCTGTCATTACAAATAACATCTTCTGGAGAGCGAGGAGCTGGTCTGGAAAGTTTCTATAGGACACAGGCTTAAGCAGATCATCAGAAAACAAAGATGGTATTTCTTGCATTCCATTTAAACGCTCTTTGAAGTCCTCTGGGAGTGATGGCATGGTCATGGAGAGCAACATTTTGACAGCATCCTTAGTTTGCTGTGCACTAAAATTAGAATTATTTAACAGAACTGGATTCCAAATCATTGCAGCTAATTTTAAAGCACTCTGAATTTCTTTCCACTGGGCCATTATATTGAAAATGGAAGTCCCATTAAAGTCACTCTGTAATTGCAGTGATGCGAAGTTATAGATTTCATCAATTATTTCCTTATGATATGGTTCCTTTAATTTATAATCATGATGTGGATTCATTCCCAGCTCAAGAAATGCATACAATTTCTGTAATGTTTCATTCTTCAAATTTCTGAATAGATTTAAGGTTTTTAATTCACTTCTATTCATTTTTTCCTCAAAGGCTTTTAAATGATGTAGATACTTTTGTATGGCTTCTAAATCATCTGAAATAATGGACCTCTTGGAGTCTTTTCCACCAATCTCTGGTGACTTTATTTTTCTGGAGGGGAACAAAAAAGCATTTTAGTGAATATGAAATCAATGCAAGTGGAAATGTAAGGTGATTTAGAGCAAAGATCATAGATTTGAATTACGCTGTTAGTAATATCCCTTTAGCTAATGTCTTACCTTAGAACTTCCTCCAATTCAGATACTAAAGTCTGATTGTCTTTCCAGTTAACAAAGGAATTACAAACATATCTGGCCACCAAACTTCTTTCTTTATCTACAACAAAAGTGTAATGACTATATTAGTAAAGATCACATGATTTTGGAACCTGAAAAGTGCTATAAGGCAAAGCTATCAAGGATAACATGCACATATGAAGTTAGGCTCGCGCCACAAGACACCGTAGCCTGGTTAGAAATGTGAGTGTTCTTTTGGGGTATAACTCTCCCTGGCCTTCCAAAGGAAGTGGGGATGCTACCTGGCATCATGGAAATGATTTTCCATCTCAGAACAATTCCATGCCCCTGTGATCTGGATGCTAATAGAGCTCTCCTCTGGCTTTAGGAGCACTTTGCTATCAGTAAAGAAGGATAAGGTGGACAAGTATTTGTTATGGTTTCTTTCCCTTCATTTAGGGAGGCTTTTTTTTACTACTTGTGTTTAGGTTTTGTCTGCACATCATTTTTGTCTCACATAGCCATTTACACTCATCTTGACATCCCCATGTGTCCACTCCTCTCACTAGGGACATCTCCACATTTTCCCTACTTGCACTGACTTAATCTGCTTTCTTCTTACCCACCTCAACTTCTCCATGAAATGAGTAGAGAAGGGATGGTATTTACCCATCTGTCCCTTGTTGCATTTAGTTGCTGTTCCTTTCCCTTTTCCATTCACACACCCTCAGTGAGAGAGATGCCCAGGACTCCCCCCTGTAAGTGACAGGGGTTTAGAGGAATGGCTAATCTGGATGTGTACAGCTTGTTGTGCAGCCCCAGCCCCTACCTTCATACACCAAGGCGAGTCTGACCGAGTCCACAACTAGAGGCAGATTTTGACATCACCCCCCAACTAAGAAAATCAAGGTAAAAAATCACTGTTCCCCACTTCTCCTGAGACTGCAAACTCATGTTAATTCATTGTCTCCTGAGAAAACCAAGCTCTTTTACTTTTCCATTTGAAATGAGGTATTTTATTCGCGTTCATAAAAGGCTGAAAGAAGAATCCATTATGCTGAGCCCTGAACAGTATGCAATCTGTATGGTTACTTATTAGCCTGCAGTTTGCTTCTCCTTAGCATCACAGGTTTTCAGCAGAGATATGACTTTATGGGGGAGTCTTACCTTGCTCCAAGCAGTTCAGGGAATATGGAAGATCTGTAATCCCATCCTGAACAGTTCTGAATCTATCATCAGTCACAAGTGTTGCAGAGACATTCTGAGCTGCCAGCACAACGCTAAAAGGGGGGGGGAACAAAAAAAAAAGAAAAAAGAAATTGTGGTTACGAGAAGAAATAAAACAAGCGTTCAAATAGGAAACAGCTGGAGTACAGCCTATCATTCTTAAAATGTCTGACAGGCAAGACATCACCCCTACTTTTAATTATTTGTTTGATCATACACAAAATACAAACACTGAAGGCTTTGATGGGAAAGCCATGGCAGTATATTAGCACAAACATATGTGTGGCACTCATTAGGTGTACTTATTTAAGAGTTATGTAAAATCTATAGCCCACTTAAATCCTCACAGTGGTCTCAGGAAATACCCAGGTGATATGCCAGCCAGGTGATTCACTGCTGTGGGTGAATTTCCTCCTAAAAGAAATGAAGAAGCAAGCAGACAAGGCTCCAGGGAGAGCAGGGATCCCTAGGGAATAACATCTGTGGAAGGAAGAAGCAATCACAAATAACCATTTCCAATTCTCCTTCTTTCCTCTTTTATACTATAATACCCAGGCTGACAGGGAACCAAGGAATGTTTTTCAGTCTTAGGGAAGAACAAGCCAATAATCAGGCATATTGTATCACAGAGGAAGTCATTTAAAAGACTGTCTGTTCAGGTATGCAGGTTACTGAAAACTTCACGGTGATTATTAGTCCCTTTTGCTTCTCCTGTATAAAGAGCAGCTCTTCACACTAGGCATAGGGTCATCGTGAAATGCACAATCTCTCTCCTGCCTGAAGTTCTGCAGGTGATACACGAAGAACCTAGCTGAGCTGATTTCAGTGGTATGAATAAATACATACTGATTTGTGGGAACAGACTGCTGGTGAGAACAGAGCACCAGGGATCTCTTTTCTCCTCATTTAACATAACATCTCCATGCAGGTTTTGTGGACTTGGTGCTCATCATTTCCACTCCGCAGATGTGCTTGTTAGTAAGAGTCTTAGAGGGGGAAGAGACTCAGTTATAAATGACATATTTAGCTCAGCTATAGCAGAGCCAAGGAGGAGGCAGGTACAGGCTTGCCAAAAGTGGATGCATATCATGTGGATCAGAAGGCAGCAAACATGGAAACAAGTGTTGTTGTTTCCCTTTCATTACAGTCTTGCAGGGCTGCTTCTGACTTCGGCTTTAGAGAAGTTCAGTTTACATGCTTATCTGAAAAGGTATCTTATAGCAACAGACAGAAGCATTTGTGAACTCAGTCTGTAAAACAGGTTTTTGTGGGTAATAAAATTTGCTCCTAATCTTTCTACAGAATTCATGACTTGGAAGTTACTGTTTCACAGCAGTGGCATTTATCACGTGGTTGATACAGGTGCCACGATGAGCAAAAGCTCTTTTCTTTTAGATCTTCATATTATACTACCAAAAAGTTTCCTGTACAGCACTTCTTTAGGGGGTCAGTATTGCCTGAGTAAGAGACATGGCCAGGCCTGCTAAGATGTGCTTTTGTAAGCATCATTAAAAATACTATTTGAGCAATCTCTTTGCAGTAACTCTTTACTCATGCACTTACAGTGCCAGATGCTAGGCACAAAAGCACTGCACAGCTCTGGTGGTGAAATTCTATGCGCCTCTTTGTCATGCCTATGATAACTTTGCCCAGCTCTGCAGCTGTAGAGCAAAGCAGAGCAGCACAGTAAATATTAATTCTCCCTGGGCACTCAGACAGTGCTGGTTCTCAGGCTTGACTCTGCAAGCCAGTAAAGGCAAACAAATGCAATAATCCTGTGACTGAAACAGCAGTATGAACAAAATATTTCTGAATAAAATTAGAATTCTTGCCACACTGATACTGACTCCTTTAAGGATAAGGACATTACAACTTACAAATAGGTCTCACAGTGCGGCACGGCAAATCACCTTGATATTAAATGTGCAGGTTTGTAAGTGCCTTGGCAACACACCAGAGATGAAAAGTGAGTCCCTCTAAGCCTGGGTGTAATCAAACTGGCAAAGTTTCTACAATCTCTTTTGGCATCTTCGCCCAACTGCTCATGTATGCAAGATGGAAACAAAAAGCAGTCTGAAGACACTCCGTTGCTTGCTGTCCTCCAAGTGCTATAACGACTGGACTATTCAGAATATTTTATAGCAGGGTCAGTCACATATGCAGTAGATGATTTGCAACAAAGTTCCCTAATCTCTCTAGTAACTCAAGTCTTCTAGAGATTGGTGAGAGTTTAGCCCAATTACAGACCAGGGAAGGGATTTCAAGGCTAAGCCCATTTTAGAAGAGTTTTTATTGTCCTACCTGCATACTGTATCAAATATTTCAGCACAGTTCATTAATGTAATTAAGTTAGCTCTTTTTTTCCCCTTTTTTTTTTCATATAAGCATTGAGCAAGTACATAACTGGTAATTACTTCTTAAAGTCAGACATGCCCAAAGCCCCGTGTGCTAAAAAAACAGGCTCCTTCTCCTCTGCTTTTTTGGTTTGGGCCAGTCTTGTAAGATAAACCAAAGTAAATAAGATAATAACTTAAAACCATAAAATTATAGCTCCCCTACAAGTGTCTGAGGTGTTCCAAAGCAACTAGAATTTTGGTCCTGGAAAGAAGCAGCAGCTTTTCTTCAACCAAAGGCAGTGGCTGTGACTCATCAGCTTTTCTCTCTGCACAAGGGCAGGACACTGCCTCTAGACAGGCTGGAAGGAAACTCAAGAGTTCATATCAAGCTCCCATTTAAAAAGTGACATGAGTCATTGAAAGTCAACACACTGCTCACAGTCCACAGAGACCTTTAGAGATGCATTAGCATGGAGCCGCATCGTTCCCCAAACAAAACCTGCTTTTAAGCTAACACCCTTTCTTCGAGATGAGAGGTGAGATCCTTAGAGACGAATACCCAAACCCACCAACTTTCAGTGCCTCTCCTGGCATTTTCTCTATTTTACCTGCTTGGATTCTGAAGGAAATCAATTATGTCTTGCAGTTTTATGTTGTCCTGAAACACATCTGGAGCCAGCAAAAGGAGATGCCACAGGGAGGTGTCGTTCTGCACTTGGGAGATGAGCATCAGAAACGAGACCATTTCATTGACGAATGTCTTCTGGTACTGTGGGTTGTGTTGCACCTTAACAAATAACAATGCAAGAAATTATTTAAGGCAAGAATCTTTGCTGCTGGTGGGTCTTTTTGTGTTTTTCAGCTTGCAGTGCACTTGTGTGCAGCTCTACAAACAATACATTCAAAGGACTCTAGTGACAGGCAATAACTGAGAGAGTGACTGTGCTTTACCTTCACACCCCAGATTGTACAATAAATTCTCTGTTCAGGCAAGTCCTACAATTCACAGTGTCCTAAAGAGACCAAAGACTAGGAATACAAGAAAAATGAATATCAATCCTCACCTTGGCAAAAAAAGAAGGCATTACTTTTGAAGGAATCATTTGCTTTAATTATATTGCTTTCCCAAAGACAAGTACTGCTTCAATCATGAATTGTTGGATCAGATGCAGGAGTTACTGGATGAAGTTATATAGCTGAGGTAATACACTATTAAATTTATTGCCTTCCCAAGCTTTAAATATTATTTACACCACATCCTCATGCTGTTCTATTGACCTGTCACTGCATCAGGGCACATAAAGAGGAGCAACAAGCCCCAGGCATCATGAGAACCCTTAGTGGCCACTAGCTGATAGCTGGATGTCCTTACCCCTCTGAGCTGTGTCCTCTGCTCAGAGGTCTTTGGGCTAATCCCATTCAAGAACTAGCTCAGCCTCATCATGCACTATATGCACTTTGGTGTAGAGATGAGTGACTCCTAACCACGTGGGGCCATGTTTTAGCTCCCAAACACTGCAATAACACGTGTGAACTACCACAGCTCCCAGCTGCAGCCATCAGGTAAGGTCCCAGGCACTTACCTGAGTGAGCTGACTTCTGAACTCTTGGGTAAACGACTCTAAAAGTGACAAGTCAGTAAAGCAGAATGTCTGGTGGATATTGGCTGCCATCTTCTCTTCAGGGAGACTGGGATGTGCTATGTATCGCGCCAAGACCTCACAGAGAATGACTTTGAGATTTGCTGCAGTTGAATACTGGGTCTGGCTCTAAAAGAAAGATGAAATGTTCAAGGTAACTTTAAAGCAATATTCTATTTGGGATGGTTTTAAAAGCACTGCTGAAACATCTGAAAAGCACTGTCATTACAAGCACTTACACATATACAGGATTACAGAAGCTGAACAGCGTCACTAAAACCCTTCAGACTCCTCATACATTACCAAGAAAAATGTGTGTGTTTGTAGGTTTTAATACAAAACCCAAAGCAGACCAGTGTCCATTACATTATATCAAGTTTCTGTTACAAAGGAATCGATCCTACATACACCTGCATAATGAACACACAGTGCCTCTGATGCCACTTGCAGGAGTATCATGGACAAATAATTGAATGGCAAAACCTGTGACATCATATCTTTAATTTCACATGAAAGAAAACACACACTCGAAACACCTTAACTCACACAAGTTCTGAACAAAATATCTCAGCATATTGTGTGTGACCATGTTTGGTATGTCATGGTATTATGTCCCAAGGTGTATGGTTTAACTGTCTTCTGCTTAGAAGATAATAAACCTATCACAAAGCTTAAAATTCCACTCACAATCACTGTCTTTCCAAAATAAAGCACAAGCACATTCACATAACAGGGGAGATCAGAAACGAATAAAAGTTGTAATGTTGGTACTTTGAGCATCTCTTTAAATATGATGCTACATAAATGTTCACACTCAGCTATTGTGCAAAGACAGACTTACCTTCCCAAAACTGAGGACTTTGTTGAACGTGTTGATGCTGGAAGTCAAGTTGGATGGTGACGAAATATTCCAAAGGGTTTTTTCTCCATGAGATATGAAATCCCCAAATGCTGCAGTAACAATTTAAAACACTGTGTTTTACCTCATGTCTTTTCACCTCTTTGCTATATCAAACCATGACAGGAGAACTGCCCACAGCCTTGGACATGCCATCATTATTGAGCTGTTTCTAAAGGTAGAGCCAATGGCATCCTGTAAGCACTTCAGGTTTTTTTTCTCATGGAATTAAATCTTGGATGACACTATTTCCTCCTATAACATTTTAAAATTATATGCATTTAACTTGTCATTCAGCATAATTTCCACCTCTTTTATCCAGTCCTGCAGCTCCCCCATGCAGGAAGAGGCATGGGAACCCACACCAATAAGAGAAAAGTCTCCAGGTGTCTTTGGCACCAGTGGGTGGTACTTGTTATGTAGAAACAGCTCTGACACAATTTGGAGCACTGCTGCCCACTGCACACTGGGGCACACTGCCAGGTCCCCAGCTAACAAACACCAAAGCCAACACTGTGCTGAGCTGCACTCTCCAAATGCCTCAGCTCGCCGACACCAAAGCAGCTATTTTAGTTTACACCAGCAGAGGTTATGACCCTTGACTTTCATTTTGTTGTTTGTTGGTTTGCTTCTTTAAAAAAAATAAGATGTAGAAGTGAGTTCCTCCCTGACCATCAACATGACTCAATAGTTCCCATAACTGTTCATTGATTTACTCTTTCTCCTCAGGCCTCTGCGTTCAGTCCCTTTTGCATTCTGCCTTCCTCTCTCTGTACACCACAGTGAGGGCATTGGGAGGAATGCTAATTGGAACAGTGAATGGCTGGAGCAGAACAGGCAAATGCAAATCTGTAGTCATTCATTTGATTGTGAGCTCCCTCGAGAAAGGACTATCCATCACGATGGCTTGTGGATTGCACTAGCCATTACCATCAATAAATATTAATTGTAATGATTTTATGGAAAATTTCAGCCTGAAAGTTCCTTCAGGAAAGAGAGCCACATCAGAGGACAACATTGCCAACAATAAATATCCACTGTGACACAGAAGACAACTTCTTTGCTGGATAACTGTGAATAAAAGTAAATTTGAAAAAGAAATCATAAGCTGTTTATGGAGAATTTGTGGGCAGTAAGAGGGCAACATTCCATAAATAGCCAGATCTTTAATTAATGTTCAATCAATCTGTGATCTTGCATTGCTCCTGTGAAGCGTAACCATTTAATCCTGGTTCCTTGGCCAAATTCCAAAAGGCTTTTCTACAGACAGTTACTTGCACTTATTCCCAAGAATTTACACTAATGTCATGGCCATGATCACGTGCCTGTCTAGAACACATAAATCATTTTAGCAGTGCTCTAATAATTGTATCTCTGTCCAGAAAGCTTCAAAAGATCAACCTTCAAAGAGCAGAACTTTGCAGAGCAGTGAATAACCTACCCAG
>NW_008673355.1:14464-50232 GCF_000695815.1 Acanthisitta chloris
TTGGATACACTGGATGTGCTCCTCCGCTTTCTGGGGGAAGGAAGGAAAAAAGAAAGAGGATAAAAAGAGACTCTTGTAACAACTCACAGCATTTCTTATAATTAAGTTTACGCTTTATTGTGTTAACTCTAAATGTGTCTATAGCTGGGAGTGTTGAAATCTGGGCTGTGCAAAACTCTGGTTCCTTCTAGAGCCCTGGCATGAATTCTGGGGAAGCAAAAGTACAGAACTTCATGGCACTATAAGGTGCATGCCCTTACCAAGAAATCCTTCCAGACAACAGGGCCTTACTTCATCCTTCTCAAACATTTTACTACAGGAGAAAAGACAGGGTGGAAGAAGTTGGTGTTGAGCTTGGATTTTGGACTTAGTTCCTTTTTATTAAGGAAATTTCAACTGACCATGTCTTGCACACCTTGGTAAATGCCACTAAGGAACAGAATCAAAGGTGAGAACCTTGCCCATCTTCTCTGCTGACCACTGGCAATACACAGTTTTAGAGCAAGTTTAATAAGAGCTTCAGTGAGTTGCACAATGGGAGAGGAGCAAAACAGTCTGAATATTACATATCTGAATATTAAATATCTGAATATTACAAAGCCTAGAATACTACACAATAATACATTCAGACAGTGAAGGTCACAGCTCAAATACTTTTCCTTTGTGACAAACTCACCCATAGTGATTCTGCTTCTCAGACAGAGCTCCACCTCCATTCACATGGTCTTCTGGAGCTTACCCCTTCCCAGGAAACCTTTTGCTGAGATTTTAGGTTGCTGGATCCTGCTAGTTTTACTCTGGCTACTTAATAGTTGGTGTTTTTTCTTGTAGAATACAATATATTTCTAAGACTGACACTGATCATGCAAGGATTTGTATAGCCACGTAGCTGTAATGATACTTCACACAGCCAACTTCTAGCATCAAGAGTGGTCAAGATGCTGATTAATGACTCATGTGACTTGATCTATAGTTTGGCCAAATCCTTTGATTTTCAGTTGGCAGGAAAACCCAGCTATTTCCTAAACAGCTCTTCAGAAACCAAAAACAGAAAGCAAGGAGGATTTGTAGCTATTGAAACCCATGGAAGACCTCCAGCTTTGGCGCTAGAAGCTCCCATTTCTTCATTTCAATAACCCAAATTAACCATTGTTTAACATGCCCAGGGAAAAAAATGACACTGAGGAAAGCAACAAAGAGCTGTGAATCCAGGCATCCAATCTCTTTGTGGCTTTGCCTAACTCTTCTACTGCATGACCTTGAATTTGATTAGGATTCACCTTGTGTAACTTCCGTCACTCACATACTTAGTCATCCTTCCAACCCATGGATTGATTCTGACCACTGACTTGGCCCAGCAAATGACAGTCCCTCTGCACTAAGGAAGACCCTTAATGACCAACCCCAGGATCCTCCATCCTGCCTGATGGGAGGCACAGAGTCCACCATAGCTCCTTGGACTCTCAAGCTCTGGCCAAGTGGGATTTTGAGGCTCTGACATAGCCACTACGGAGCAACAAAGATGAGCAACCAGAGACATTGTGAGTTGCCTGGAATTTCAGCTCTCCATGAACCAGTCAGGCCTCAGAGTGGCACGTTCTCCAGGGGTGTGCCAGAACCTGACAGTCAAGATGTAGCAACAACCCAGCCTGGCATGTCTCAAAGCAAATGCTACTTGGCTTCAACTGGAACATCAATAAACTGAAATGCCTCTGCTGAACATTTCAATTTCAGCAAACTCATGTTCCAGCAAAACATGCCCAGCCAGCTCCACGCTGCAAATCCACATGCTTTTGTGGGCAAAAGTTGTGTTTTTTTCATTTTCATCTGTTTCCCAATATGTTTGATGGCCTGCAGAGAAGACACCCATTCTGGCAGGCACCTGGAGGATCTGCTGAAAGAGCAATCACTCCAGAACTGGAGTACCTCAAACTAGAGCTGTTGGGGAACATTCACCACTTCCAGCCAAAGCATCCTGAACCAACCACCACAGTGGCAGATCAGCAAGCTGGGCTGCTCTGGGTACAAGACTTACCCACTGACTTGACCACAATAATGCAAAAAAACCTGTTTGATCTGGGTAAGCAGAAGCATTTTTTCCAAGGAGTAAAATTCTTTTCAACTGTCAAGCCTGATTCAATGGACACAATACTGATAGCTGTCCCTTACATGAACATTTTTACTGTCCATGTTGTATTGTAATTTCTAAGTGTTAGATATCTACTGTAACAGGCAATTGAGGTCTATCTGTTATGGACAAACTTGAACATACAGACGTGCATGGCTGCTCCCTCCACCTCTAAGCAAGTTTTGTTTTACAGCTTCTAACACACAGAAATATTCAGATTCCCTTACAGTCTGAGAGATGAGATGTCATTAAGTCTTGGCAGCAGATCTTCTGGTGTGTACGGCGTGCCCTTACACCTGGCATCTGAATCACACAGCACAGTTTGCAGGAAGGGGAAAAAGCCTGCACTAGGAAGATTTCGGGGTGCAAGATAACCTGGAGGAAAGAGGAGAAAGAAAATGCCATTATTACAATGTGGACATGCACTTTTGGGCCACATGTTTCTATCAGATGTGCTATTTTCCCTTCCTAAACCACAGGACAGATTTTCAGTTTTGCTGAGGCTCTTTTACTCCACCTTGGCAGCTCTACCTGCAAAATTCCCACTGCAAGTGCCTCCTCAATACTGACAAAGCCATCACAGGCTATTTAATCATAGAATGGTTTGAGTTGGAAGAAACCTTAAAGATCATCTAGTTGCAACCCCCTGCCATGGACAGGGACACATTCCACGAGACCAGGTTGCTCAGGGTCCCACTTAATAGGAAATAGAGTCAAGTTATTTGTTTATAAGATACCTGTCAGTCCTGAAGGAATTTGAGGTTTCTCCCCTCCACCCCAAAATGCAAGAAACAGGTGAAAAAAATGACCAAAAAAGCCTCTCTAGGTTAAAGATATCCTAATTCTGCCTTTAAAAAATGAAATTAAATAAAATAAAAGCAGGAACACAGCTAAAGTACTCTGAAGCACCCATAAGAGCTTGTTCTCCAAGGTTTGGTTGGACCAGACTATGCAATGCTACAATCTTCATTTCCAAGGCAGGTTGTTAAAACAGGGCTCTGTCTCAGCTTTTACCACAGGAAGGGGCAATGGATCCATGACAAACAAGCCTCCTTTGCTTTTTGTGCAGACCTGCCCCAGGAAGGGAGAGGAGCAATCTATCACCACCACCCCCTGCATCTCCTCCGGGCTCAGAGCAGCTCGAGTACCATCTGCATGGTGACCTGCCATGCTGGCAGCCAGCACTGAGGGAAGAGATGTACGTCCCTGTCTCCTGTTTCTCCAAACACAGAGTGGACCTGAGCAATTAGACACTTGAGTATTTTATGTGCCACTTGCCCTGTGCTGCTCACCGCCAGCCCACAGAGTTCACCAGCTGCTTTTCCTCTCAGTGACAAAAGCTCTAATAAATCTCCAAACTCTTTTGCTGGATCACAGCAACATATTATTTAAAATAATCATTTGGAAAATTACCTGGCAAAGGACATTGCTATTATTTCTGCTGTGGAAAGGAGCCAGATTTACTAAAGGCCTGCAGGCAGGCTTGTGGTAATTGATTACTCTGCTCTTTAGTCTTCAGACATGACCTGTGACTCTCACCTCGGCACAGCTTTATCTCTAACCCCTCCAACAAGGACATGGTACTGCATTTGTACTACATTTATTCATTATACCAGTGGTCAGAAACCAGATGTTCCCAATGGGGATGGCAGTGCTAGGTGGAGTACGTGGCTGGCAGTCTCCTTAATGCAGACTGGAATTCCTGAGTTTTCCTCAGCACCGCTGGTCACAGCCCATGAATGTGCACTGCATTTTTGAGTCAAAATGCAAGAGCTTATGGTTTAACACAGGAGTTCTCACTGCTTTGGGCAAGACAGGAGCTGGCACAGAGGACTGCTGAGACCTGCAGAGGTAAAGGCACACACTTTGGTGGTGGTGTGATTCTCCTGTACACTCCAGCAGAGAACTGCCCTAGAAGATTAAAGGACATAGACACCCTGGCAGACGAGAAAGCTACCTGCTGTGGAAAGCTCCCCCAAACACTCACTGCATCCCTTGAGCCACCTCAGGAGTTACATCCCTCCATCCCTCAGGAGTTACACAGCAGGCTGAGCCAGCTCCCAGTAATCACAGAGCACCAAGGAAAGTAAAAGATCTCTCTCACCCCTACAGGCAGACCTTCTGGTGCTGGGGCAAAAGGACCAAGCTTACACCACTCTAAAGGTTTTGAAGTGTAATTAATCTGCTGCCCATGAGGGAAATTTTAGAGTAGGGCACTTTAATCTGGAAGCATCCTTGTGTGAATATCTCCTGTCATGTCTGTGATGTTTGCCCTTTGGGATCTGCAATTACACCCCTGCAGAATGATGTTTTGCACACAGAGGCATTTTTCTCTCATCTTCCTTCTGATCTCCCACACCCTCATTCCCATGCAGGAAATTGACTCGCACACCAGTCCAAATACACACACCACAGACCTCACTTTATCGGTGTCCCTACCAGAATGAAGCTTCAAAGACCTGGGAAGACATGAGGTTCAGGATGGAGAGCATAACCACAATGACGTGAGACTACACCCTCCACTGGTCTCCACATCTACCAACAACAACCAGGGCTGGGAACTAAGCTCATGTATCTTAGTAGACCTGGAGCAGCTAAAGCTGTGTAACCCCTAGCTGGACAGCAGAGTGGGGAATGCAAGGATGAGTCTGGGAGCTTGAGGGTCACCAGTCTTCTCCAGAGACATGTGAGGTGTTTACAGAGATGATTATACAAGTGATCCTAACGAATTCAGAGCAGAGGAAGATGCTTCCTTGAGATGCAAGTAGCAATGGCAAATTTAAAAATTGGACTCAAAGGTGGCACACTTTGAACTAAGTGGGCAATTAAACAATCAGCTGTTCCATCACAAGTAAGACGTTCAGCGTACGAACACGGTGATGATATCAGCTCTTTCTTTCCTTTTGAAACAGTAGCTTGAAATACAAAAGACAGGAATTCGTGACCTGAAATTTGGAAGTGCTGCTTCTCATGGTGGTGGCACAATGCCTGTGAAGACATTGTTGGCCCATGCAACTGAAGTATTCGGTGAGGCTCTGCCAACTCACATCAGATGCTGAACAGTTTGCTGGCAGCTGGATACAAACATGGGGCCTGATCCATCACGGAGTCACTGCAGGCATGAATCAGTGTAACCTCACGAGGTTCTTGGCACAAAAGTAGTGGCAATGCCAGAGGAGACTCTTCTGGAAGAGGTCTAGGCTCTGGCAGCAGTAAGAGAATTAAGAAAGTTTATCAAGAAAGACCGTGACAGAGAAAAATCTGAAATGTCTGGGCCAAATTCCCATTTGGTGTAAGTTAGGCCTATGCTGGTTCTTAACCCTGAGTATCTAACTGTGCTCCATGTCAAGCACACAAAGAGCACACAGGCTTATCTGTCAGAAGGAAATAAATTGCTATGTTGGCTCTGCTGCCTGCATTGATGAGATCGCCACCGAATCCAAAGAAAGTTTAAAGACCTGGTTCAGATGCAGGTACCCCTTCCAGAGACATGCACTACTGGGAGATGAATCCCAACCTTCCTTTCTCACATGGCAGCTGATGCTGAAGGAGCCACACCATGCACACTGCCTTCTTCTCACACTGGCCCCACCGAGCCAAGAACAGGGTGGCCAGGCTGACGTCACAGGCCTGTCACTCTCAGATAACAAGCAGTCAACCTCTCCACCATCAGAGACACCAAGCACTTGCCCCTCTGTTCATGCTGCCTTGAAAATCATGTCCTTCAGAGGCCACAAGGGCACATAACAACTTAATTTTATAGAAGCTAAGCAGCACAGCCACAGGAAGCTCAGCTTCTGACTGTGCTGCCTCTGGCTGCTGTGCCTGAGATCAGAGCAGAGCAGATCAGTGTAAGGCACCATGGCAGGAAATGTGGCTGATTTGGGAAGCCCCAGACAAACATGGTGTAACCTCAGAATTCTTTCATGTCACTGCCTGTCATCCTGCAAATGAAGGAATTTACTGATGAGGAGGTGAGTCAAGAGATTTATGTGTTCCCTGCTCCAAGTTCCCACCCTCCATCCACTCGTGCGTGGTAAGGAGACGTGACTCCACGGAGCCACACAGGCTCTCCTGCCCACACATACAAACTAATTACCTATGCTGGCCCTATACTCCTGAAAGGATGGCCAGGGAGGAGGCTGGTTCCTGACTCCCTTCTGTGCTTCAGGAGGTATACATAACTACCTGCCCCTCCCCTGGCTGACATTTATCCAGCACATCCGTGACATCAGTACACAACGTAAGCACTAGCTATGAAATGTTACAGAAGGAAAGTTGTAAATGCTCTGTAAATTTTAAAGGACAGTCTTTCAATGATGATAGCTTCCCAATCTGAAACACACCACAACCACTAGTGACCTTTGCAGTATTTCTACTGTTGGGAATCCCTTCCATAGGTCTTCCATAGGTTGTAGAAGGCAGTTCCTTCTCCCATTCAAGCCTATAGCAATACCATAACTGAGTCCCAACTATATGATCCCACATCACGCGACAGAGCAGATACAAAACACATGACAATTTTTTTCATTCTCCTCACTGCCTTTAGCCTTAAACCTCTTAATTTCCTAAAACAACGATTTCCTTTGGAGGGTCCCACTACACTGCCTATGAGTCAAAAGGGAGAGATCATTGTCCCCACTGCTGCCTCATGTCTGAGCTGAGAGGTCACCCTTGCATATTTCAGGCCAAACTGACTTGTATGCAACTAAGTCCAAATCTGTATCCTGTTAGTAAAGACTGACTTCTGGGATTGTCGGCTGTAGAATCCTAAGGACAGAGGCTTTTGCTGTCCCCTCTGACTGAGAGCTCTGATTTTCTATCCCCACTGAAAAAAAGGCATCCAAAGTGAAGAAAACAAGACAGGCATCCCAAAGGGCAGGAGAGGCCAAGGGCTCAGTGCTGCATGGGCTGGCTGGTTCTCCCTGCTCAGTAGCATCTACCTAGGCTAGCCACATCTCCAAAAGCCAGAAAGAATTAAGGCCTGCAGAGCAGTAATCATAAACATAAGACACCATTAATACTTGCATGTCCCTGTAAATTCTGGCATTTCCAAATTTGCTCTCATTCAGAATAAAGTGAAGAAAATTAATTTCTCCTGCTTTCCTGAATGCTGTAAATTCCAGCACACTTCCCTTCCACACGAGCAAAACATTTTCTTTAATTTGGGGAAAGGTGTTTGGTATAATAACGATGAAAAATGTCAGGGTAGTAATAAATGTCATACAAGAAAGATGAAAATTACTATTTCACTACGATCTATAAGATTAATTGAAATTGACCGAAATGTTTAAATCTAAATGGACCATGTTTCACGTTGCCATATTGATTTTGCTGCTTCCATTGCACGGAGGCATTTGCATTAGCCGAGTCCAACTGTTTTCTCCCAGGAATTGGATGATGCAGCGGATCGCAGGCACAGCTCCATGAACAGAGCATATCCCAGCTGAGTTTTTCTGTTTACAATCCACCCATAGAATCATAGAATCAGCCAGGTTGGAAGAGACCTCCAAGATAATCAAGTCCAACCATACGCACTGAGTGCCACATCCAGTCTCATCTTAAACACCTCCAGGGATGGTGAATCCAACACCTCCCTGGGCAGCCCATTCCAATGCCTAATTACTCTCTCAGTAAAAAATCTCTTCCTAATATCTAACCTAAACCTCCCCTGGCAGAGCTTGAGTCTGTGCCCTCTTGTCCTCCTGCTGGTTGCCTGGGAGAAGAGACCAACCCCCACCTGACTCCAACCTCCTTTCAGGGAGTTGGAGAGGGTGATAAGGTCTCCCCTGAGCCTCCTCTTCTCCAGGCTAAACAACCCCAGCTCCCTCAGCCTCTCCTCATGGCACTTGTGCTCGAGTCCCTTCACCAGCCTTGCTGCTCTTCTCTGGACACAGTTTAGTGTCATATCACCACCGCTCCTTGGGCATGAAAATCTTCTCCTGGCTTCAGAACTCACACACTCTGATACTGCATATACCTTTATCCTCTAAGTCCTTCCATATTCCTTTCATAGTTAATAAAAAATCCCTACAAATCTCAACTCTCTCACTGGTGAATTAGAGGCATTAATGAGCAAATGGCCTCATTAGGAAGTATTGTGTTTAATTGAAAATGCAATCAATCGCTGCCAAATCATACAAGGAGATGTAATAACTGGGACTTTTCAGCTAAGAAAATGACAGCCAAAAAGTGGTTTGATAAAGAAAGAAATAAAACCATGATCAGCAATGAAAAGGGTGAATACATGATCATCCCTTGCAACACAGGGACAGAGGAACACAATGAGATCATGAGGTAGCAGGGAAAAGGGACCAAAAATACCTTTATTTGAACTAATACAAAAATGTTATGGAACTCACTGCCACAGAGTAAAAGTAGAAAAGCAGACATACATTTAGAAAGAATGAGACAAATTCACAAAAACAGATTTGTCTGTGGCTACTAAATATGATCACTTGGATTCAACCCCTTTAGCTACAGGCTGAAGCAGCCTTCAGCCTTTGACAGTGGATGAGAAGCTCACCATGAGCTGCAGTGTGAGCTCAGCCCAGAAAGCCAATCCAATCCTGGGCTGCATCCAAAGGAGTGTGGGCAGCAGGTCAAAGGAGGTGATTCTACCCCTCTACTATGCTCTTGTGAGACCCCACATGGAGTACTGCACACAGTTCTGGTGTCCTCAGCATAAGAAGGACATGGAACTGTCAGAGCAAGTCCAGAGGAGGCCACAAAGCTGATAAGAGGACTGGAGCATCTCTCCTATGAGGACAGGCTGAGGGAGTTGGGGCTGTTCAGCCTGGAGGAAAGAAAACTGCATGGAGACCTCAGAGCAACTTTTCAATATATGAAGGGCCTACAAGGGAGCTGGAGAGAGGGACTCTGTGTTAGGAACTGCAACTGCCCATTTCCAGCTTTGTTCCCATCTATACAATAACAATTTAAGCTGACTAATTTTTGTAGAAATCTTTATGACAATGCTAGGACTTTTGATCTTTCTCCAAAAACTACACCAAATCATCAAAGCTATGGGATCAGAGTAATTTTGAAGCCGGGTGGTTTTGACACATGTGGGGAATGGTCCAAACAGCCAGCTGGCCTGTCCCTTACCTGTGGAAAGAGTATTTATTTAATTGCCATGGCTCTTGTATTGGTGTGACATTCATATACTCAAACTCACATCTGACCCTGAAGCTGGAGAAAGGGACCCGCATGTTCCTAGTTACCTGGGAATGAGGTTTTCAGTGGGAACAGTATGAGGACACAAATGCCAGCTGAGACATTTGAGAAGAGCGATGAGGCTGGTGAAGGGACTCAAGCGCAAGTGCCATGAGGAGAGGCTGAGGGAGCTGGGGTTGTTTAGCCTGGAGAAGAGGAGGCTCAGGGGAGCCCTTATCACCCTCTACAACTCCCTGACAGGAGGTTGGAGTCAGGTGGGGGGTTGGTCTCTTCTCCCAGGCAACCAGCAGGAGGACAAGAGGGCACAGACTCAAGCTCTGCCAGGGTAGGTTTAGGTTGGATATTAGGAAGAGATTTTTTACTGAGAGAGGAATCAGGCATTGGAATGGGCTGCCTAGGGAGGTGTTGGATTCACCATCCCTGGAGGTGTTTAAGATGAGACTGGATGTGGCACTTAGTGCCATGGTCTGGTAACTATGGTAGGGTTGGACTTGATTATCTTGGAGGTCTTTTCCAACCTGGCTGATTCTATGATTACCTTTTTCACACCTGCAAGCTCAACGCGCACAGCAGTCCCACACTTGTTGCAAAAGGGTGAGGACAGTAAGTGTTACAGTTCCTGGCAGTACAGCCCAAATCTCGTTCAGTGTGTTCAAAGCCCATAGCACAGCAGTGATTGGCCCTACTGATATTAATGGGATTACTCAGATTTAAGGTTAAACACATAGTTACAAGCTGTAGTGGATCAGAGCTAATGGTTCAGGATTGCAATCCCTATGGCTCTGTTCATACTCTGTTCCCTTTCATATCACAAAGCCCATTTTTAAAGCCACTCTGGAGCTACCAAGTGATTTCTTTCACCCTATTTTTGGCCAGCCTGCAGAATTGCCATTTACCTCTGCAATTTCACCTGTTGAGCAGGCAGCACTGAAAAAGGAGATTCTCTGAACTCACCCCCAAGTTGCAAGACACCAATAGCTTCTGTATTTACCATACCAGAGTAATTTTAATTTCTCTGCAAGCTTCCATCACTGCTGTATGTTAGGACAGGTTCACGCTGCAAGGTGGCACGCAGTGAGCTCACAAACACACAGTGCAACACACCAGCACAAGTCTGGATGGCATGGAGCATGGGGAAACCTGCCAGCTGGGACTGCACCGCACACATTATTTATGATTATCTGCTGTTAGCCCAAGTCTTGCTGCTGTCCCTGGAGCACACAATTCCCCCTCTGCCTTCCTGTTACACTTTGAGCAAAAACATCCTTCGTTGCCTACTTTCTTTCAACTCTAATTTGATTTGGTTTATTTATTTCCCCTGTACAAATGATTATGTAACAAAAAGACATTGTGAACATCTATTGCACATACGTATATACCACATAGCCTACCCTGACTTACAAGTCATACACCCAGTACCCACAAAATTGGCAAGTTTGGAAGAGACCTTCAAGACTATCTGGTCCAACCATCAACCCAGCACCACCATAATCACCCTTAAACCATATGCCCAAGTGCCACATCCAGATGCTTCTTGAACACTTCCACAGACAGTGACTTTGCCACCTCCTTGGGCAACTTACTCCAATGCCTGACCACTCTTTCATGGGAAAAAGTATTTCTAATACCTAATCTGAACCTCTCTGGCACAACAAGGCCATGTCCTCTTGTCTTTTCACTTGAGACATGACAGACCAGACCGACCCTGTCTCTGCATGGAGACCTCAGAGCAACTTTTCAATATCTGAAGGGCCTACAAGGAGCGAGAGAGGAACTCTTTGTTAGGAACTGCAATGATAGGACAAGGAGTAATGGGTTCAAACTGAAGGAGGGAAAGTCTAGGTTGGATGTGAGGAAAAAGGATTTTCCTGTGAGGGTGGTGAGACACTGGCACAGGTTACCAAGGGACATGGTGGCTGCCCCGACCCTGGCAGTGTTCAAGGCCAGACTGGATGAGGCCTTGAGCAACCTGATCTAGTGAGAAGGTGTCCTTGCCCATGGCAGGGAGAGTTGAGACAATAATCTCTAAGGTCCATTCCAATCCTTAAATTCTATGACCCCCCACCTCACTACAGTCTCCTTTCCCAGCTCCTCTGGTTTGAAATGAAATCTCAGCGGGACCCCAGATAAATCCTCTCAACCCACCCCAGACACCCAATGTGTGAGATTCAAAACCTTGCATTTTTTTATCTTTACAGCAACAGCATCCTGGTTTTCTTGAGTGTCCCAATAACACAATGTCCCTAGCTGTCTTCCAACGACAGCACAATCAATGCATCAGACAACTCACTGCAAGACTCCTCCTTCCATTTGTGGCCTCAAAGGAGGGAGTATTTAATTTCATTACCTAATTCTTCCCTCAAGCACTTCAGGCTCTGCAAATAAGACCAGCCCAGAGCAGACAGCATCTACTTCCATGCCTATTAAGACTAGGCAAGCTAGTTCTGCTTGCCTACAGACCTTCAACTTCCACCCCCTTATTTAATAAATTAAAAATCAGCACTTGTATGTGTTTGCATTGGGTTCACGTACTGATCAGGGAGATCATAAAGACCAGAGAGCAGAAAAGTAGCAAAGGAGTGGATGAGGCAGCAGGTGTAAAGAGAGGAAAAAGAATCCATAAGCCAAAGACAGAGGAGGAGAGGTGGAACCCTTCTAAGAGGTATTGTGAGTTCAGGTTATGGTGGGGAAATGACAGAGCTGATATCTGCAGCACAGGGCAGAGCTGAGGAGGAGGGATGGCACTGGAGGTTGAGAGAGTTGTGGAGGGATACTCCACTGCCTGAAGCACGAACACAAAAAGAGAGAGCAGGAACTGTGCACTAACTCCTTTCCTACAGAGGTTTTTTTTAAGCAATATTTAATGCAGACAAGGCTAACATGGTCTTGTAACACAGCCAACTTGCTCTTGTACGTGTGCGCAGCAGGACACTGCACAAACAGGACCTAAGAAGAGTGTCAGAACGTTTCCCAGCAAGAAGCTGGAACCTAAAAGCTTAAATCCCTATCTAGACTCTTGAAACAAAACCCCAGACAAAAGTTGTTTTACCAAACCAACACCTTTCAATTGACAGTGCCTCCAGGTAGCCTCCAGAGTCCAGGTTCAGATTCTTTAAACAAAGTGACCTCCTTTCCAGAAACACAGACATCAACAACTGCTGACTTCAGTCCAAGCCAAACTTCTCAGCACCTTTAGAAAAATACCTCTGCCCTTTTAGATCCCAGCACCTGGATTGAGATGCTTCAAGAAGTCAATTAGAATTAAGTGACCACCCCAAGGCCCTGTTGCAATTCCATGGGGAAGAAAAAAGCAGTGGTAACTCAGGAGTTCCCGTCTCCAACTCTGAACACCTTTCAGTCACACCCCACGAGACAGAAGAGTCTGTGGAAAGAAACGGAGGTGGGGAGGTTTATGAAAAGGGAGGCATTATAAACCTCAGAGTACTCTGTTTAGGCAATGGATCCCCGTGCAAAGTGGAAGCTTGGGCAAGACACAGGAAACTCTATGGTTGGGCACTGCTTATGTATATAAGGAGATCAGTGGATATGGCTATTCCAGGAAATGAATAAAATCCACATCCTCTTCAGCTCTGTTTCAATGGAACAGAGGGTTATATGGCAGTCTGCTTCCTGGCACAACAAAATGAAACAAAGCAAAGCTCACAACAAAGCTAGGAGACCTGACAGGGCTATTTTGTTAATCACTGCAGTTGAGCACGAAAGTCTGATGCATGGCTGTCTAGGAAAGGGGAGAAAAATGGCAGGAAATAAGAGGAAGAAAATGAAGCAATGTAAAGGAAAATGAAGCAATATAAAGGAAAATGAGGAGTGGGACTGCTCCACCACCAGCAAATGGTGAAGGAGAGCTGGAAGTCTGATGTGTGCTTGTCTGTATACAGAGTAGGCTGAACCCCTGGGGTGGATTATGCCTTGCATAAATACCCATAACTTAGCCAAATGAATGGAGTGGCCTGTGCAGCTGAACCACCATCTCAGCTCCCTGTAATTAGCATGGCAACCTATTAATTTTTTCACATTATTGGGAAAAGAGGTGAGTTCAGGTCCCTCCAAATATGAGGCAAATTCCTTTAACGTGCAGCATCTTTTCAGAGCTTTCTTACCTCCAGGATGGTATCTCTCAGGGGAAGAGCAATGCTGTGGCCCACCTTGCTTCATGTCACCTGTGCTCACGTGTCCTGGCAGCCACAGCCATCACTCACATTGAGAATTGACCCAGCTCAAGGTCTTTTGCTGTTAACCATGGGATGAAATGAGTATAAAGATTTCTGCATCAGAGCAACACACTGGGGTTGAGGCTGGGAACTGTCAGAGCTAAAAGTGGTTTGAAGACCTTAGTTACTCAGACCCACAGGGCAGAAGCCTCCTGAACTCAGGTAGCACCACATTGCTGCAACAGCCAGAGAGGCAGAGACTCTGGGTGGTAGGCACTGCCTGCCATGTGCTTGACAGAATAGACCCATCACATCTCTCACACCCAGCTGCCTTACCTGCTTTCTCAGTGGTATGGGAAAGGGGAAACTATCTGCATGCATCCTTTCATGCAACACAGAGAATCCTCCTGCTTATTCTGACATTGCCCTAACCAGGGTAACACATGCCTCAGTTACCTCCAACATCAGCACAGAAGTCACAAGAAAGGTATGTCTGCACATACAAACCTCTCTCCTAAGGCATCTGAGACCTCTGCTCTGTGGTTCATACTGATTTTCTCAGACAATTCTGGACCTGTTTCAATCCTAGCTACTGATCACAGAAAAACTGAATGGGGTGTAGCCCAGAGACTCCTCTCCTGGGTTTTTCTTCTCCCAGGAGCACTGGAGCCAAGAACGAGAGCGAACTATGAGTATCTGCTCCTATGCAATGTTGTGCCATGGAGCTCTGGCTCTAAACTAGACCTAAACAGCTATGCTGGTACTGGCCAACATTCTAGTGCTCAACTATTATATTCCCCCAGAACACTGGCTGCAAAGAGCTAGTGCTACTGAGTCTATGACAAATACCTCTGAGTGAATGCAATACACCCTGCAGGCAGCTCCATGGTGATGGTGAAATCTGGGTGGAAATTCTGGGCAGAGGTGAAGGGCAAGATGTGCCTCACTGGATCTAAGAGTGGAGCAAGGTGTCTCCCACATCTTCCCTGTAGCACTGAAGAGCAGGGTTTCTGAGGGAGTGAGCCACTAACCACACCCAAGACAGCTTCTACAGGGAATACTGGTGAGGATGAACTGACAGGAGTGCAGAGAAGGCCAACAGAAAAGGAATAAAGCGGGTGGGGAGGGTGTGACAGGGTGTGACAGGCTCATTAAAGCAAGGAGTGTAATTGGGCTCCTTACAGACTGAGTGGGTTGAGCCCTGAGGGACAGATTGTATCTCACACACAATTCCCATACCTTGCAAAAACCTGTAGGATGGAAAGGGACTTTTGGCCCTACACTAGAAAACGGGTGATACAGGCCAAAAGTCTGGAAGATATCACCAAATCCAATTCACTGGCTTTTACCTGCAGGCTTCCAGTCCAGAGCTTCCCATTCCACATGTATGCCACAAAACACATCCCAATAACTTCTCACAAAAAAAAAGGCTGTAATGAAAAGGTCAAAAGCCACAACTGTAATGTGCACAGTAAGTTGGATGGCGATTTTTTTTTTGGATCATCACAGGAATTGGGTATGCAGAGAGGGTGAAATCATCTTCATTTTTTTTGACAACAATCCCTGTTGACCTGGAAACACATCATCAAACAGATGCCCAGGATAAAGAGGACAGATGGCTCTTTACCTCTTAGATATAAGATGCTTTAGGTTTGAAGAAAATTATCCATCAGATTTCAGGTCCTTGTTTTCCTATGACTATCCTTTGAGTGGTAACATTTATTTGGCATGTCATTTCCCTTTGAAACTCAGCCTGGCATCAGCTCCCCTTGCACTAGGTGCTACACAATACAACTGAAGGCAAGCAACTTGCTCTTGCAGGGAGCTTTTGCCACTTGTTCATTCTTGATTGGTATTTGCCAGGTAATTTCTCTACATAATCCTCAATCTATTGAATGTGTATTAGATGTCCTTCAGAAGAACTTACTGTCTCAAATATGAGCTGTTTTAATTGAAAAAATAATAGATTTCATGATATTTCTGTGGCCCTGAATACATGAGATAAGCTTACAGACTGAGATTTTCTGTGGGGTTATCTCTAAGGCTTCAAACCTCAGCATCTGAGTAGCTTATTCTATCTCTGTGCCATTGATTCTGTGCTTCCAGACTTTCGTTTACCTGCAATAATCTCTTGACAGCAGAACTGGAAACAGCTTCTTGTCACTGCTTAACAATTCTGTCTTAAGGCAGGAACTGGAACTCAGCATAAGGTGGATTTTATCCTGCTCAAAATGAATAAAACCCCCTCCTGTAACCGTTTTACTAGTTGAGTCCATCCCCACCTTTCTTTTCTGTCAGAAAAGAAAGTTCCTGAGTGATTCATCTTTTGCTTTTCAAGCAAAAAGTTGATACGTTTTTTCCAGTTGTCAAAAAAACCCAAGAGTAATTGTCAGGCAACCATTCTCATTTAACTAGACAAGCAGTGGAAACTGGCTGTTTGATGCTCTGGTTGACATTCTTTTCCACCCCCTTGGGACTCTTAGAGGGTCTCTGAACATCTGGATCACAAGAATGCACCAAACCCATGATTTTCCTGCATAAAATATCTCCTGAAATTGAGAGTTCCTATCATCCACTTCTAAGAGAGACAGGTACCTACTCACATACTTACTGAGATTTGTACCAAAATGAAATTAATCTACAGAAGGAAAGGGAACTAGTCCAAGGATTCTCCCAATCCTTCCTTTTCTTGCAAAGCACAATGGATGGAGCTGCTTCCTGTTCCTAAGATCATCACTGTTAGTCCATTAATGCAGAGATGCAATCATCTAGAGCAAAACTGCACCAAATAAATATACATTCAAACTAATAACCACATCAAATAAAAGAACAAATATGTTACCATCCAGCTGGCTCTCTCAAGATACATATTATCTGATTTATCAGGGACAGGAAGTACAACGATGGAGCAGTGTGGGAGGACTGCCATTTCCACACTTGGCAAAATCCAGGGTTTTCACAAAGTACAACGTGCCCTGTCTTGCCTGCTCCAACTGGTTCAAGGGAACTTGGGAGAACTTGGAATACATAACATGCCTAAAGAGGTCTCGTGCCGACAGCAGATGGGCCTGGGGTTAAAAATTGACCCTAACACATCAAGAATGTCCTTCTTCATTAAAGATTTCCTATCATACTTTCAGAAAACCACTTGCTCTGGCTCTACATACCTGTCTACAAAAGGAGGTACACCAACCTAATTGTATGTCTAACACATGTCACAGTGTCACACTTTATCACACATCACACAGAAACAAAGAATTTTCATCAGAGAATCACACCTGTCACTAACCAGGTCAAACAGTTCCAGTGTGCATAGGTGCCATCAAGAGCAGATCCCTCACAACCACGTTACACATCCCATAGCTAAAAACACCAAAGCCAACTGCTTGTCCTCTCTGCTGCCAGACTATGTCTTCTCTAATCCTGCATCAGTCTACCTGCTCAAAATACAGAAATCCAACATTGCCCATGCCAGGCTTTGTTCTTGTCAAGTTGATGACAGCCTGGTGAGGGTCATCCATGGTGGTGTCTCCGCTGTCAACCAGCTGTCATAAGTATTTTACAGTAGTAATTTTTGAGGGCCTTATGTCTACCCTGTGCTGAGAAACTATGGCTCTCAGTAACAGCTCTGCACAGCTCTGTGCTGTAGCATGTGGATTGATTCAGCAAAGCAAGAATCCTGCATATGCATTCAGGATCTCTGCAACAATAAGGCTGGAAAACCCCTCTAATGAGCAGATAATAAAGAGTGCGTCTCCATGATTGACTTCCTCACTTGGGATTGCACTTCTGAGGATACAGAGACAGAATGAGGAATGCCCCATCCCTGGAAGTGTTCAAGGCCAAGTTGGATGGGGCTTAGAGCAACCTGGGCTAGTGGAATGTGTCCCTGCCCATGGCAAGGGGGTTGGAACTAGATGGTCTTTAAGGTCCCTTCCAACCCAAACCATTCTATGACTCTATGATTTGATCCAACTCAAAATTAACACTGTGGAAGGGGAAAGAGGTTTCCAACTGGATAACTTCCTCACTGTGTTTTACTATATAACTCCATGAACAAATGTGCCCAAGGCTAGGACATGCTTCTTCTCATGGTGACAAGGACTCGCTAATCCACGTAAGTGTTTCAGAGCAGATTCAATTGCATCCATGCAGAGATGCAGACACATTCTCCTGATCCAAGAAGCAACGCTTGCAAGTGAGAACCAGCTTAAGAAAACTCTTCACCATTTGACCCCCAAAAACTATTCACTCACTGAAAGAGCTGCTATTTTAGTAGAAAGGGCTCACATACACTATCAGGTCACAGGAGGCAAACACGTTACCACTCTTCAGCTAAACCTTGGAATTGACCTTACAGACCATGGGCAGGGACACTTTCTCACTAGCCCAGGTTGCTCAAGGCTCCATCCAACCTGGCTTTGAATGCTGCCAGGGTTGGGGCATCCACTACCTCCCTAGGCAACCTGTGCCAGTGTCTCACCACCTTCACAGGAGAAAACTTTTTCCTAATATCCAGGCTGAATTTCCCCTCCTTCAGTTTGAATCCTCTTGTCCTATCACTGCAGTTCCTAACACAGAGTCCCTCTCCAGTTCCCCAGTAGCCCCTTCAGATACTGAAAGGTTGCTATGAGGTCTCCACACAACCTTCTCTTCTCCAGGCTGAACAGCCCCAACTTCCTCAGCCTGTCTTCATAGGGGAGATGCTCCTGTCCTCTTAGCAACTTTGTATGTGAATTTTGCCTGTAGCACACACAAGATAAAACTTTTCATGTTGCCCAATCTCAGGTTTTATTACCTCAGCTCCATAATCACACTGGAAGCCTCTGCCCTTGCTCATTGTACTAAGATCCCTCCCAGCTGCCCTCTTCTCCCTCAATTTATCCTGTAAATCTACTGTGCTGTCTACAACAGCAGCATCCAAATAAATCTCGACGAGAGTTCTTTCAAGCCATTTTGTAATTATGAAGCTAATTTGAAAAAAAAGCATAAGAAGAAGCAACCTCAGAGGAGCATACACATTTTATTTACAGCATGCTGCATCCCAGGAAATCTCCACTGGAAACTACAAGGAATGAAATTTGTAAAAGTAACAAAACACATCAAATGAACACATCAGTCACTGAAATGAGAACTAAACCCCACAGATATAAACCCAAACCAGTTACTTACAGTTTTGTTGTGGTTCTGGAGGGAATTTGAGACGGATAATGGCCAAGATTATGAAAACAACCACAGGCCAGGAAATTAAAACAAACGACCATACCTATAAAAGAGCAATGAAAATATATTGGTTATGTTTGTCGCATTGATGTGTCCCAGAGCCTGTCTGGAATGTACAACTACTACCCTAAATGACTTACAAGGTGCGTTGTAAATCACACCTGTCTTGGCATGCATACAATTAAAACCCAAGCATTATCTATGCAGGAAGAAAAACTACCTAAGATTTTAAGAGCAAATAACAAGGCTGAAAATAACATAAGGCTTCCTGTGTTTCAGTTTGGCTGATAATTATGGGGGACAGTGTTTACACAGCTTTGAGACACTGCTGTGCTGTAGTCAAAGCACACTGAGAAGCACAGGGCTGCTGCACACACAGAGTACAAGATAAAAGAGCTGAGTGTGAAAGGTTGGTTTCACTTGCAGTGAATGGCACTACTCAAATAATGGGTAAATATGACTTGGATTTAATTATAACCCCAAATGAAAGTGTTTGACAACTCTACAGCATGTTTCCTCCCAAAATTGCACTGTTCTTTACAAACAGTAGTTGAGCCTCACAGTAGAGCTGAAAGAAAGGATTTTCATAGTAGTCATTTACAAGATGTGGAGCTCAAGCATCAGGTGAAGGAATGGGTTTGTGGAGTTGTGCAATCAGGCAACCATAGAGGTCACATTTGAGCACCATATGAGATTCTGACCCCAGCAACCCAACTCCCTGGAACCTTTCCATTTCCAGACTGTAGCAGTCCATACAGATGAGCTGAGATGAATCATAGAATGGTTTGGGTTGGAAGGACCTTAAAGATCATGGGTAGGGACACCTTCCACTAGACCTGGTAGCTCCAAGCTGTGTCCAACCTGTTCTTGAACACTTCCAGGGATGGGGCAGCCACAGCTTCTCTAGACAACCTGTGCCAATATCTCATCACCCTCACAGGGAAGAATTTCTTCCTAATATCTAATGTAAGGTGGAAGAGAAACTATGTAGAATTGGCCTGGTATGTTGAAAAATACATGAACATTTATAGAACTCTCATCTCTGACATGAGGGTTGGCCATTTCAATGGATAAGAATTAGGAAAATACAGTCTGCTAATCCTCTAGTGTAGTAACCAATCTAGGTAGGAGACCCAAAGCCTTAAAACTACAAGCCTTGGAGTTTTGTGAGCTAGGAAAATGCAATTATTCAAATAATCAGCTGCTTTTGCACTAGCTGGCTAGCTTGCTCTCATGCTTACTAGATTAGAGTTTTCCATCCATCAATAGTTAAGCTCAAACTACTCTGTGCTGCGAAATTGCAGTGCTATCTTCATGCCAATTTTTGAAACTGCAAAGATGTCTTACTTCAAAATAATCCCATTTCTCATCGTTGTGTTGCTATTTTTTTCAGATCAGCACATATTACCCAAAACTGTTTTTCCAAAGTAAATCCAAGCCCATAACAGTGTTTTCATTTCCTGTAACACTTACTGGAACATAAACCAAACAGACAGACAAATCCTGGAGAGCAATTCAGCTTAAAGATGCTTGTTTTACAGCAAGTCCATCCCTATCATCCCTGGTGAGGTGACACAGGCTTGAAAGCAGGAGCAAGATTCATGACCCAAAACAGGCGACTGACAGACATCAAACCACAAGGCACCTCCCCTCATGTCCTTTCACAGAGGGTACTCCCACAATTTTAGCATTCAACATTTTAGCTTTTACAGACAGTATCCTTCCTGCCTTTTATATATACACTGCCAGCTTATAACAAGATCCATCACTGAAAATAACATCTTTTAATAATTTTTTTATATCACATGCTTTCCCTATAATCAGTTCCCAAACACACAGTTTAACTGTGATTAATTCACATGCAAACAGTGTTATTAACATGTCCTCCCTCTTTAGTACCACACAGGCTAAAGTAAAATTATGGGGTAACAGCACAGAAACTGATATTAGTCAGAAACTGCCTAAAGGAAGGGCCAGACATCTGTCACATTCCTAGGACAATAAATGAATACTCAGGGAATACTTTGTACTTCCCAATTTTGAACTAGAATGGTGCCTATACTCCTCACTTTCCAGACAGCAATTCCCTTAGTATCTCTGTCCTTCGACTTAATTGGATTTAATAGTAGCTGGGCAAATCAGTTGCAACATCACGGAATTCCCACTGTCCCAGGCACTTCTAGTCAACAAAAACAAGACAACCACACTGGCCAAACTGCTTACAGGTGGAACATGTTGACTCAAACGGAACCATAACCAACCTCAATTTGGCTATTGGGACATTAAGAACTATGATGTAGGTTGCATAATCCCTTGGTTGCTGAATTATTTCATTGCTAAAAATTGAGTTAATCGCTGAGACCTTACTCAGTATCTCTGGGTGCAGGCACATTTTCTCTCCCTACAGCCTCTCTTTATATAATGAAGCTGCCTTGAAGTGACAGACGGAAGGCAGCAGACATGCAAGAAGCACCAGTATCTCCAACTCCCCTTGGTACACAGGCCAAACCTTGCTCCCAAGAAGGCTGACACCTAAACTCCCAACCATTCCTTTCTTGGCAAGAGTAATTGAGGCACTCCCTGGCCATGGATGTAGAGCTTCAGCTATTTCAACACACTGACAACCAAGCCAGCTGTAGCTCTCCCCAAGCTGCACAGGTAGAGGCTCCAGGGACACTGCAAATAAAGTGAAAGTAAAAGGTAGAAGCAAATACATTTGCCAGCCCTGGAGAGGCTGATAAACAGAGCAGGAGAGCACTCTAGTCTGCAGCAGGGAGGATGGGGCTGCCTGGTGTCAGGTCATTCCATGACAATCCAGTCAGTCCCGGAGAAGCCAGTCAATGCCACTGCAGCAGCAGGAACCACCTTCACTCATTATCAGAAACTGCAAAGCACAAAGGAAATCTCCCCCCCAAAACAAGCACAGTACAAAACCAGCTCTCTGACAGCCTGGTCTCTAAGTGAAGGCTGATTACACAGGGATAAAACCCACAAGCTGGTCAACAGAAATCAGGATGTGTTTGGGAACAGAGATCTGGGTTTACTTCCTCACACCCTCTCCAGTCTGAGCAAGCTCCCTAATTTGAAGCAAGAGAGGGAAATGAAGGAGAGTTGCAGGGAATGTCTGCCATAAAATAGTCAGTAGTAGTAGCCAGATTTTTATTTTAATTGACATTTCAATTCTACAGAGTTGATATTTCAACTCCACAGGAAAGCAGAACTAAAACAAGTGAGACTGATTAGAAGTACAGGTAGGGCTTAGGTTGGCATTTACTCTGGGTACACAAGTGCTGAAAGAGACTCAAGCCTTCTGCTTTTGATGAGGCTGTTACAATTTCTCTTGAGAAATTAGAGGTAGTTTATAAGGATTCTTCTGCATCTCAGAAAAAAGTATCCTTTGCAGCAGTTATGAATACTCTAAGGTGCATAACATCTCCACAGCTCCTATGGAGCATCACAAGGTGTCAGATGAACTCAGCACCTCTCTGAATCAGGCTCCAAAACTGAGAGGCAAGACACAGTAGGCAAGAACAGACCTTGCAGAAGCATGCAGTGATACAAGGCCTTTCAATCCGTCCTCACATCACACCCTCCATGGCCACTTATCTTTGGGAAGGATTTTCTGCACCTGCCAAGGCTTCCATTCCACCAAGTCAAGTTTAAGCCCCACCATGTTTGGATTACTAGTAAGAGGACAGGTTGTGGTACAGGTCCATAAACCTCAGCATGCTTCTGCTGTAGTTACTGTGCAGCTGCACTGAAACTGGACTGGGACAAAACTATTGGGCAGGTTCACCTGGCCACACAATGGCACCCAAAGGAACATTTGCCTCCCTGATGCTACTGCAATTCGTGTTTCTCTCTGGACATTGCTGGCAAGTTTTTTCCCTTTTGGAAAGAAAGACCATTTGGGGTGTTTGGTTTGCAGCACACTGGACTGCACTAGAAGTCTGTCCTACCTGCACCTCTCTGAGATTTTTTTCTTTGTCCATCCCTTAAAATGGCTCTATGTAAGCCCCCACCACCCTCAAATCCCAGGGGTCCTTGGAGACTGTATACCATGGGGCCTTCTTACATGGGAGCAGATACAAAACTGCAGCCTTAACTCAGGTGTGCCCATGAGTTTGTGCATGGTTTTGTTTGCATTGACCATTGCCCTGAGGGAACAAGAGTGGCATCCCTGACACTCAGTCTGGACTCCTGAGCACTCATGGATGAGTGCTGGCACAAGACCTAATCATTTTAGCCTAAAAAGACCCATCTTTCCTTCCATGCTATTCCCTTTCCTCTGCCTCTATCCCCAGCCTTCAAAATATTTCTGTTTTAATTCCATGACCTTCCTTTCCTGCAGTGCCCCTGCTGCTTCTTAGCTCCCATCATTTCCAGGTTCTCCCTCCTGTACCCCTTTGTTCCCACACTCACCGGCTGTCTCTTGACACTCAGCCAGTTCTTCCACAGCAGGATCCTCAAGTGCTGAGAGAGCGCAGCCATCCTTGGCTGACCCAACCAAAAGTGAACGGGCTGTGTATTCTTCCTCCCCAGGCTTAGAAGGCAAAAGTGGAGGCTCTAACCCAAATGGGCATCCAGTGTCCAATATCCAAGCTTCTGTCTCTTCCCCACAGCATAGCTCTGAAGCGGCTACTTCATTCACTTGTGGCTGCTGTACTCCCAGTAACCGTAACTCTTGTCCTTACAGCAATAGCTCCTAGCAAATTCAACAGGTTCTTCCTCTCCAGGCGGGCGGGCAGATGCAGCAGCCTGCCTCCACTTGTGTTGTTAATTACAATATCCAGCCTCTCCTGGTTCAAGCCCTAACCGATAAAATGGATAGCATTCCAAAAAGATGCTTCTGCTTAAACAAAAGGTGATGCATGCCTCCTCCTCCCCATGATGAAACTACCTGTCTGCCCACACACTGCTTCTACTGGAGAGGTGTCATCAACAGCAGAGAGTTAGGCCACTTGCCAGGCTAGTCCAACTTCCCTGAGTTCACAGGGAATGGCTGGGACCTGTCTGCCCACACACTGCTTCTACTGGAGAGGTGTCATCAACAGCAGAGAGTTAGGCCACTTGCCAGGCTAGTCCAACTTCCCTGAGTTCACGGGGAATGGCTGGGAAGAAACTGGCCACAGCCACAGCATGTGTCTTCCTGGCATTGCTGATTTGGAATTGGTTGGGGTTTTCTAAACACTTTTGAGTGTCTCAATCAAACCTAACCAACCAAGGAAATCAAATGAAACAGCTGAAATATATATATATATATACATAAATATAAATTTCAGGGACTGATCTAATTGCTCAGTTTCCTGCATCTTCCCTTTCCTCCAGGAGATGCGTCCTGGGGTTCTCACTGACTGAATTCAACACACCCAACCCACTGGGAATGGGTGTGATCCCACAGAGATTTCAGAGTACTAGTGTGGCTTGAACACTTACTATTCAACAAATCATCGAATCTTCCAAGCTAGTTATATCTAGAAAGAACAACTAGAAATTAAAGAGAAATCTGCAGGTACAGAGGGAAGCAATAACAGCACAGGGGGCTTCTCATTGCACCAAGGAGCAGCATAAATCTGAAATACAGACTTGTCTGATGGGCTCTGGCCATCCGGAAGAGCTCTAGTCTCCCTTGGGAGAGAAGCATACACGCTCAAGTACCCTGTTTGGTAACACTGAGATCATCCCCAAAGCACCTAGGCAAGCCATGGAAGACATCATTGCTCTCAGTATATTCCATAAAAGAGATCAAAAAATGCTCTTGTACATGGCATTTCTTCCAGCCACAAACCGGCTTTGTGCCTCAGAAATGAAAAACATCTTGAATGAGTCCTTGCCAAACTCCACCCAGGGACAGAAGTGGAGGCAGCAGCAGAGGAGTGAAGCAGAAGAGTTTTATCTGAGGGTTGGTGAAAGCACTAAATGAGAGGAAAAGCAAGAGAGGGAGAGAGAGATATGGTACTCAGTGAAGAGAAACAGATCCTGTGGATTGGTGAGGAAGTACTTCAAAGGTGGGAATAGTAACAGATACGGAGCAGTCCTTGCCCCACATACCTTCAGTCTAAATAGATTGGACATTCCAACAGTGGGAGTGAAGCTGGAATTAAAATTAACCTAAAAGGCTTCCCTGGTATAATTTTGATAGCAGTGGAAAAAAACCCCAAATGTGTAACCTCCTAGCTCTACATTCCTTTTATTTTATTTTTTTTTTTCCTACCAAATGTCCTTAGGTAGGAGAGGGATCTCATTTAGGTCTGTGAGTTGAGAACAAGCAGTACTCCTTGGGACACAGTCCCAGCTCAGCTCCATGTTAGAGACATAGCCAGATTCACTGCATTTGGTCCAAACACCATTTGCAAACTTGATTCACTTCCTCTCTGGGGCTAAAAAAAGAAATCCAAATATAGATAATTCTGCTCTGAGGGGTAAGAGAGAATAAATTTATAATTTCACCATTCACTGCCTTGCCAAAGTCTTTTAAGGCAAGTGTCTGATTGCTTCTTTTTGGTATTCAGTCAAACAACTGTTTCAAAAGAACATTATGATTTGGATAATAATTCTCCCAAGCAAATGCACATCCTTACTTCTTTTGTGAACTGAGTCAACAAACATTCCCCTTGGGAAGTACCCAAAGGATAATTTGTTCAAGTTCACCACTGTAAAATCAGAATAACTCAATGTCAGTTGGCTCTCAGAGCACCTGCATTCAACTCCCCAAACACCACAGCATTCTGGTTTGACAACACAAGATGAGAACTTTATTAAGCCATTATACCTTTTTGCTTAATTCTTTCACTTAATAATTCCTGCAGATGGCACGGGAGGCTGTGGACAAAGTGACCAGAGCCGACAGATGTCCCAGTGTGCCAATGTGCATATAGCCAGAGGGGGAGATGAGGGAAAGGCCAAATTCTTCCTTCTCCTTAGAAGTCCTCAGTTGGTTTATTCCTCTGGTTGAAGAACTGGGCTCTTCTGGGCTGAAGGACAAACTGGTGGTTCAGATCCCTGAGAAGAAAAGCAGCATCTGTTTCTGTGACCATGAAGCTGAGGCAGCTCTCATGGGACCTCTGAACTGTGATTTCATTCAATGCAGGTCATTAGAGCCATGATTCATCACCTGTACTGCAGCAGTGGCTACAGCTCACAATGCTGTGCAGGGGCTGTAGCTTCCAGGGCAGAAAGACTTTCCCCATGCACTAAGAACTCACAAACTTTGGAACTTGTGATGCACTTTCAGGGAGGAGTTTTGACTTCAGCGAGTGCACTCGTACTTCCCAAGTGAGCCAAGTTACCTCATGAGAAATGAAACCTTAGGGAAGTGATGCAAGACAGAATTGGTAAGAGAAGAGGATGAAGTCCATGAGTGAATGATCTGCAAGAGTGCTGGAAACAGGCCTGTAGGAGGACATGTCCTTATGGGTTCTGCTACTTCCTTCAGAGCTGGCAGCTATGAGTACCACAGGCAGCAGCAAGAGAGGGATCCATGAATAGGGAAAACTGCTGTGGAGAAGCTGCTGCACAGGGCCACAATAGGGGTGCATAGGGACTCTCTCCAGACCTAAAGCACTGAAAGGATGAGAAGAAATGGCAGCCTTAATATTTCACTATTTGCTTGGCCAAAACAACAGGTCCACATACCTGAAAGCCAACAACACCACAAACTGCAAACTGCTGTGTGCTCATTAACACTCCTGGCTTGGCTTTGAAACAAAAAGGGAGCTGGAGCAAACCTGACAGGGCAGAATATTTACCCCCTGAAGTCAGTGCAAGAAAGAAAAAAACTATTCTGCTGGCTACCAGTAAAGAAAACCAAACACAACCCTAATCTTGCAGCCACTATACGTGCTACAACTAACCTGCAGCACAGACTTCCACAGGCACACAGGCAAACAATGGCTAGGTGCCCTCAGGCGCCTGGGGGAGGAGAGATGACACCAGCAGTGAGTGGAGACACACAACCAGATTAACTGCCGTGTGAGAGAAGTACAGGCAAAGCAGAATGAACCAAAGCTGATCAGCAAGGGGAGAGATTGGGTAATGCAGTGACTCATGAAGAGGCAGGACTCTGAATTTGATATTTTCTCTTACAGAGCTTGCAGCATCTTTAGTTACTGAACTGAGCTCAGGAGCAAGTCCAGACTATGCCATGTACAGGCTTTCCTCATGGCTTGTGTAAGCTAATATTGACCAAATGGTTGACACACTCTCCTTAGAGATCTCAGAGATGCTTATGCATAGATTTCTGCTCTGATGCTTTATCCACAAACCAAGCCAGGCCAAGGACTGCTGAGTGAGCAGGCTGCAGTCCCACACTGCTGTCTGCAAGCTGTAGGACACTTACAGACCAGTGCAGAGCAGACTTCCCTGCTCAAAGCTAAGTGTGCAATTACACATCCTGCTAGATGGCACTTTGCTAGTGTCACACGCCATGTCACTATTTCTACCAGAACTCAGCAATAAAAGCCTTCATGCAATGGGTACAACTAATTTTCAGCTTGAGGCCCTTGGTTGCTCACTTTCATGGCCTAGCCCCCTATCAAAGAGCAGGCCTTCAAACCAAGACCAAGTTCAGGGTGTTCTGCACCCAGAATGAGTAGAAATCAAAGAATCCTTTCACAGAAAGGGTTGTCAAGCATTGGAACACACTGTCCAGGGAAGTACCCAAAAAATGTGTGGATATGGCACTTGAGGACATGGTTTAGTGGTGAACCTGGTGGTGCTGCGCAGATAGCTGAACTTGATGATCTGAAAGGTCTTTTCCAACATTAACGATTCCATTACTCTAATATCACATGCCCTTGCATGACATTCCTGAGCAAGAGACTCCACATACTCTCTGGGTCACTCCTAATTCTTTCCAAAGGCATGGCAGGAGCCTGGAAATGTAAATACCTACACATTTCCCAAGTGCCTAATTTCAGGCAACTGAACAAGACATGGTTTTGAGAGGGATGATCACTCAGCATTTTTTAAATACAATCAGAGCCCGCAGGAAAACTAAAACAGGCAAGAATATTCGCAGAGAAAACTAAAACAGGAAAACTAAAACAGGCAAGAATATTTTTAGTCACTACAGAAACTGCAGGTGATGTGACACCACCACTGTAACACTCTGCCAAACACATTTCCAGAATTTATGGGTCATTTTTTTCCTCCCCATTACAACGCAATTGCAAAACAGCCCCTCCTAGAAGCAGTTTTACCTCCAGTGGTCCAACACTGTCATCAGTACAAGGATTTTATAACACAGGGTCCACTCTAAAGAGTTCAAGGAAAACTGTGCTGCTGATTTTTGGCTCAAAGCCCTTGGATATTAATTCCTTGTTTCTACAGAGCAGCCCTGTTTCCAGGAGCAAGCCCTCAAACCAAGTATGGGTTTTGGGATCCTCTGGTATCAAACCAGTTAAGCACCCAAACGAAATGGCTGAGCTTCCTGCAAGTGAATTAGAGCCACCACAGACTGAAACATTTGGGACAGGATTTGTGGAGTTCATCATTGGGTTTTACCTCTTATGTCAACAACAATGCTGTGCAAGAGCAGATTTAGGGACAGGCAAGGAAATGTAGCTTTTGTTTTTAAAGCCATGGTGCCTCTGTTCAGGAGTGCTGTGCTACCAGCCAGCCTTTTATTTACCCTACTCATTTGCTCCTAAGGTCACCTTCAGCTATATCTGGTCCTAGCAAAGCTACAGATCCATGAATCATTTCCCACCACACCCAGCAGCTAAGGGGTTTATTTGTGAGGCTCCCACATGCACACCTACCTTGCCACAGGTTGCTTGCAGGCTTCACACTCCCTCTTTCCCAGAAGTTACAAGCTCCTGTGATACCATCCATGCACAATGCTGAATCAGAATTAAAAGTTAGTCAGAAGAGAGTTGTGGGCACAAAATGGACAGTAAAAGGCAGCTGCTACTGATAGATCTTGGCAGCCACCAATAACCCAGTTCAGTCTCTCCCTGGTACAGCAGAAGTTCACTAGCAGAGCCACACACCCCCTCTATTCCACCCTCTTGCTTATCAGACAAGCCCAGTCTAGTTCTTCAGAGTATGCACTGAAGCCACTAACTTGGGGTCGGTTGTGCTCAGTGATGTGCAGTGCTTCCTGAATTAAAATCCCTTCTCCAAAGCCTTATTCTTGGGGCCAGGATCCAACTTTCAAACTACACAAACCCACTGAATCCCAAGGCTGGCAAGTGGGCATTCCCTAATTCAGCATTGTCAGTGGCCATGCAAACTCTGCCTGGCTTTATAAGAGCAAGTGGATGATATCATGGAAGTTTCATTCCTGTCCTTTAACCCTTCCTTCAGATTATTAACAATGTTAAGACCAGATTTAATGCCAAGGCTTGCAACAAGACATGAGACAGCTACCAGCATCCAAATCCTGATGTTTCTCATTTATCATTCTTTGTGCATTCACCTGGTTTCTAATCTGCACAGCAATGCTCATGTCCCATCACATGAACCTGGACAGATGGACTAATCAGGGATCACACTATTTATGGTAAGACTGATAACAAGGCCAAAGCAAGATCACCATGGAAAACGAATTTGACTTTGTGAAGAACAATGGGTATTTCCAAGGCTGGGGACAACAGTGCTTTCCAAATCAAAGTGTCAGCAAGGCTGCCAAAAAAACCCTCCAACAAACCAGCTTCCAAATTCAGAGGCTTTAGGACAGACGGTGAGGATAAGGAAACAGCAGAGGCAAGATGTGCTTGCGACAGCAGCTGTAGCACAAGTGGGCTGATCTGTATGCAATGGAAACACACATTTCCTGAAAGATTAAAATTGCATTAAGCTAAAAATTAACTATATTTGAACATCATAGGAAGTTAAATCCTCAATAATGTGGATTTAGTAAAGGTTTTTTCCTATGTTCCATAATCAATGCAAGCTTGGTTTCACAGCAGGTTGACTTGAAAAAGTAGAAAGAAAACCCAGCAAGAGTGCATACCCTGATAGATACCACAGACCAAGAAGCCAGTATCAACAGAGTGGTGATCACCAGCACCAAAAAAGTACACTCATCTTGCTTCTCACAGACAAAACTGGGACCAGAGGTAAAGCAAGAATTCCACATGTAGAGAGGGTACCACTTCATTTTATTGAGCCATTCAAGATGCAGCCAACTAGACTCAAAACCTCCTCAGTATTATAAACACAACCAAAGCAAAGCTTGGTTTAGCTCCAAACAATATAGAGGCCTGGGATATACAAGGCTGATTGTATCTCATATCACATACTGAGAAGTCCTTGGCCAAGCACATACCTCGATGGTAGACCATTTCAAAGCTCCAAGCAGCTTCAGCAAAAGCCCACATAACTTGGTTGACACATGCTGAAGACCACAGAAACCTAGCAAAATGGAAAATATCACTGAACTGCTGAGATAAGAGAACTCAAAAGAAGCAACAGGAAAAAGACATAACCTAAGGATAGTATAGGATAATAAAAATATCTATAGTCCAGTTTGCTCAGCTTTAGTAACTGAGTTGTGAGCAATGTTTGTTCTCCCCATAACTGGGCTGCATTCATACATGTCCCTTACACATGGATTTTCTGGTACCTAAACAAGCACTGGACTCTCAGTCCAGGCACTTATCGTATTCTTTCTCTTCTACCTGGTTGCACATTTCTATTAAATATCTATAGGTCCAATCATTTCTGTGGGATTTATCCACCAGTATAACCTGGTTGAACTCCACCAACAGGTTTGGAATCTATGGGGAAGGGTGGACAAGCAACCCCACACACTCGATTTCTAGAAGCAAACAGCAATCTGAGAGCATAGTCTAAGGACACGGAGCCACTACACTCCTATTTAATAGGTTTCTAGGGTGTCTATCCGTCACGCAGTCACCTGGGTGTTGTTACAAAATCAGCTAATTAAAACCACACCCTGAGATCTAAACGAGTATAGGGAGTGCTGATGAGTAATGACAAGTTACACAAGGCCTGTCAGCCTCCTATAGCTGGGAACTTGCTTGCTGTAGAGAAAAATATGTGTTGTAATCACCTCATACAAGCACTACAGTGATGGAAGAGTGCAGAGAGGAACAGAGAAGGGCTTGCTTACCTATAGAATATTTCTGAAAGCTTCTTCATTTATAGCAAAGGAAAGGTTAAAGAGCCCTTTTCCCTCTTCAGGTCATTGATTAAAAGGCAGATGTCCCCAAAGAGGGTTTGATTCTCTGACTCATACAATGGAGATGGATAGTCTTCATTGGATGGGTGAGGGAGGGTGGCTCAGCAATCAATGGAAGAGAGTGCTCATCCCTCCTTTCCCTAATGACTAGCACCAGGAACTCCTCCTGAGAAAAATCAGTCTGGTCCTTTGAGAAGGCTTCTGAGCTGATTCACTGAGCTGAGGCAGTGCAGAGCATATGAGAAGGGTTATTATAAAGCATGCTCTGAGCTTATGGTCTGTATTTCAAAACCTGTGTGTGCCTGAGCACAAGGCACACGAGATGTACCTTGGAGAGCTGGGGAGCAGGCAGGGACACGTGCTGGGAAAGGCAGCTGCTCTCTGGGAGGTGCTCTAAGATGTGCTGCCGTCTACCTGGGCCTCACCTGCATGAGTTTGCATCTACCCAGCTGCCTGCCACCTGTATGCCCTCACTAGTGCTTGCATGATGTGCCTTTATCTTGGGAGGTGCCCTTGATACACACTGAGCTCTTTAGCTGTGAGATGCCCATCCCTGGATGACCAAATGGGCAAGACCCTACTCTAGACTTTACACCTCAGAAAGTTGACTTATCCAATAGCATGCAGCAGTTTCATTTTCCAAACAGAAATGACATCAGGATGAAGTCTAGAGTTGATATTGTGGCTTTGCCATCACATGGAAGTTATCTTGGGTATGAAACAGAGAAAGAGGGAAAGTTAAACTCAAGGACGGTTGGATGGACTTGCACAGCAAGTCCAGCACCATCTGGATAGCCACAGATAGTCCATCACACCCAAACCAAGTCATACTTGGTGGGCACATAGCGATCCACCATGCAGGACCTCCTCAGCAGGTCAGACAGGTCCTGCTTGTACAGGTCCTACTACGTGTGCACTGTAAAGCTGAAAAGCAAGTTGTCTAGGGCCATAAGTCCAGGACTTCTGGGTGTCTGGCAAGCATGGGAGATCCCCCTGCCTGTCAGCTGTTGGGCTGAGGTGGAGCTAACTTTCTTCACAGTGGCTAGTATGGGGCTATGTTTAGGATTTGTGCAGAGCACAGGGTTGATGACGCAGAGATGTTTTTGTTATTGCTAAGCAGAGTTTACACAGAGTTAAGGCATTTTCTGCTTCCCATACTGCCACACTGGCAAGGAAGTTGGGGGTGCATGGGAGACTGGGAGGAGACACAGCTGGGACAGGTGACCCAAACTGACCAAAGGGATATTCCATACCATAGGACATCATGCTCAGTATATAAGGTGGGAGGAAGAAGGAGGAAGGGGGGACATCTGGAGTGATGGTGTTTGTCTTCCCAAGGAACCATTATGTGTGATGGGCCCTGCTCTCCTGGAGATGCTGAACACCTCCTGTCTGTGGGAAGCAGTGAATTAATTCCTTGTTTTGCTTTGCTTTTGTGCAGCTTTTGCTTTCTCTATTAAACTGTCTTTGTCTCAACCCATGAGTTTTTCTAGCTTTTACCCTCTGATTCTCTCCCCCATCCTGCTGTGGGGGAGTGAGCTGAGTGGTGTTTGGTGGTTGACTGGGGTTAAACCACGACAATTGCCTCCAAGAACACAGAAGCAGCATCAGATATCTCCTTGAGGAAAAAATGTCATGAAAGAGAGCACCACTCTGCAGACACTGATTCCCTTGAGCTCACTGATGCCTTCTTTTCCAAAACTAGTTCCAAGACAGACTATGATAGATATATGTATACATGCATCTCCCTAGAAAAGGGTGAATAAGCCTCAGTTTGTCCCATTCTGATAATTCAATGGCAGCAGTAAGGACTTCTGAGGGCAAATGGTATTGTGTATTTATCTGGGATATAACTTCTTCCTAGAAGTTAAACCAGAGGATAAATGTGGAGATAATATCCAGCATCAGTCAGATGACTTAGCAAGGCATTAACCTTCTCACCAGTGCAGGTTGTTTGACTTGTATGAAGAAACCTAGAGTGCACAAATAACATGTAATAGCAGAAATCACCAAGCAACAGACTAAGTGCCTTCCATGGGAAAAATGTCTCCTCTCAGCACAAGATTAGCAATACTGGGGACTTCATGATACCTAACACTGACTTGATTTGACTACTTAAACTATTGCAGAATCACCATTTTATCTCCTGCATTTACATGAAGTGAATTAGGCACAGATTAATTTGGGAAAAGGATGGGCTAGCAGTGGAATAAAATATTGCAAGCAGTTCTGTGCTGCAGGACTATTTTCAGATTGCTTTGGGCACAAAGGTTGCCGAAGAGCTCATCATTTTGAGGCTCCACTGGGGCTCCATTAATGTAAAGTACTGCCTTCCCATGCCACCGCTATTTACAGAGACTCTCCTGGTCCTGCATATTAATCCCACTTGGTTGCAATTTCCTATAAGTGATCCAAATGCATGTTTTGTGACTGTGAAATTATCTTAAATTTCACGGGAAAGTTGATGAAAACTGTAATTTAAAACATCCTTATCAAGCATTCGTTAAACGGTGATTTTGAGAAGAGAGATAGATTTGGGAAAAAAACTCTCATGCATGTAAGAAGGTGGAATAATTCACTTAGACACACACACACACACATTGGTGTGAGAGCACAGGTAGTTTCAGCACCACCTTGCCTTGGATCTTGAAGAGTCCCTTTAATTCCTTTGATTTTTAAAGGCTGTGTCTGCAATGCTTAAAGTTAAGTAAGTTCAGTCCCCTGAAAAATCAGGTAATTTGGGGGCCTTTGCCTTTGCTTGGTAGTAGTAGCTTGGTAACACTCCTTTCAGGTCCTTGCTCATGGCAGAGGGCTTCATAGACACTTTTCACATGTGCAGCCAGCATAGGGGCACGGAGCCACTCTACCAGCCTCCTCCCTGCTGCTGAAGAGACCAAAGCTGGGACTTCCACCAGCTCAGCCATGATCAGCAACTGAGATATGCCATGTCCTCCTGCTCTGAGCTGAGCCAGAACAATGCCGATGCAGCCACAGGGAGGGGCATGGTGTGTCAGCTAACTGGACACATTTTCATAGCTGAGGTTTCCTTCAAGTATGAGCAGGGCAAACTCAAATCTGCCTGCAAAATCCCCAGAAAAAAACATCTTAAAATTTATAGCCCTTAAATAACTCAAAGTCCTACTTCTGCAATCATTTATACACATGCTTAACTCCACAGACAACTGAAAAGTGGAATAGCTTCACACATACGGGAAGAAAAGCCTGTGATGGAATCCTTGCAGGACTGGGGCTGCTGCCTGTGGGAGGCAGAGGCCTCACCTGGATGGTGAGAAGGCATATTACACGCTGTGGGTGCATAGAAGCATAGAATCATAGAATTTAGGGATTGGAATGGACTTTACAGATCATCTACTCCCAACCCACTGCCATGGACAGGGACACCTCCTTACTAGATCAAGTTGCTCAAGGCCTCAGTGCAAAGCTCAATGCAAAGCACTGAAGAAGTCAAACCTTAATACAGACACTGGTTAGAACTATTTCATTATTCAAATCTCAGGAAAGCTGTGGAGTCAAGCATCTCCTTTTCACACGAGAAAATGTGAAAACCCTACACTGCCTTTTTCTTTGCCCTGGACTGGAAGTTGGGGACTTCTAGACAAAACTCTGTAGCATGCACTGGCTTTGAGCCTTTTTTTTCTGGTTTTCATAGAATCATAGAATGGTTCAGGTTGGAATGGACCTTAAACATCATCTAGTTCCAACCCCCCTGCTATGGATAGGAGCACCTTCCACAACACCATGTTGCTCAGAGGATGCACAAGTGTCACTTGCGGTTATTTTTTCCACAGAAAACTATCAACCACTCTAAACCCAATTCCAAATGCAGTTTGGTTCAAATTTCAAAAAGCTTTTGTGTTCTTTGCATGTGTGTACACAGTTTAATTTACAGTGGCTACAGAATTGCATTTGTAGGACTACACTTAATTTTTTCTTTTTTAATCTCCAAGGCAGTTATCTGTGACAGTGAGTGTGTCACAGGACAGCATCACTTGCAGCAATTGCACAAATAAGCCTCCAGCCTCTTGCCTTAACAAGCTCTGCAACCCAGCGATCTTCAGCATGACACTCCTTGCGTTTTATTGCTGGCTGGAAAGATTTGTTTTGAGTCTCTTTCAGTGCCAGAGGTCTTTATTGCTAAATAGCCCTGGCTGTTGAGTAATATGTGAATTTAATGTGTTCATGCTGGAATGCCTGCTTGGAAGGTTGTGGAAATTCAACTTAAAACTGCAATCCGCTCTTTTTTCCCCTCTTTTTCATTCTGTCTCTGAGTTTTCTCTTTGTTGTTTGTAAACTACTTCCTGAGCTGTTTCCCATGCTGCAGCAGCTCTTAATGAAGCAGGTTGTCACCTCAGTGCTGCTCAGGCACATGAAAGGGATGATCTGGAGGAGGGAGGGGCAGTGGCGAGTCTCATAAAAGCAGCATCCTATGTGTGCTGCTTTGACAAGATGTGAAAAAGTTCCATTCATCCCAGCCATCTTATTAATAATCAAAATCCATCCACAGAAGAAAGCATTGCTGGTTACACTTCAGCTGCTGTTTGGCAAGATGCATGTGGGGAGGACACGGAAGAGTATTATGAAGAAGAGCACCAAAGCCCATGCAGGACTATTTCATATCGGGAAGAGGCCAAGGAAGGTTTCTGGGAGCAAGGGCTTGGAAAGGAAATAGAAATCATGCTTTCGAACATTCTGCATCAAAGCTCTCTTGAATGTGCCGCTGTTGTGTCTGGTACTTTTTGTTAGGAAACAAAAAACTTCTGTGACAGCCACCAGCAGTTATAAGAGTGGAGCTATCTCACTCCTGCGGGAAAAGTTCTGAGTCTGTAAATGTATATCTGAATTTTTAAACAAGTCTGGCACCTTTCACAGAGCTTTTCAGCAAGCACTCTACACTTTCAGC
>NW_008673355.1:50247-61051 GCF_000695815.1 Acanthisitta chloris
CAAATCCCATGTTGTATTCTGAAAAGACCATTTGCTGTTTATGCTCTCAGGTATTTCATTCTTCTACCTAGTGCTGGGATTTGGGGTATAAGTGAGAGCATCTTCTTTACTTGAGGCAAAAGGTTAATTTTCAACTCCTACAACTGAAAAGAAACGCTGAAAACCATAAACTCTGTAAAGACATGGATATCAGAAAGGCCACAATTTCTGAGAAGTTTGGGGTAGTGGAGCTGAACTTGTGGTTGTCCCTCTGCCTGCTGCACATGAGAACTCTGATTTTGAGAGTTATGCTCCCATGGTCAGTGAAGAGAAGCACACTGAGTAGTTCCTATCTGGTTAATGTTCCAAATTTGATCACTGAAAATTGCAATGAGCCACTCTCAAACAAGCTACAGAGTCAGTATTATCTGCAGAAATAATCACAAGCAGCATTTGGCAGCCTCTGAGAAACCTGTTATTTTCTAATGGGCTGTTCATGGTGACCCCAAATAGATAAAATTAACCTAATAAAGGTATTCATTATGTATCATTCACCAGCTTGTGCAAGTGTCAGCCCAGAACACAGGAACACACCTGACCTTTTAATAGACATGTTTTTCTAACAACTGCTTTCTAGCAGGCTGTGCTGTAAAGCAGCTTAGCTTTTATCCTGGTGACTGATCAAAATATCCCTCCTCCCCTCTGGTGCTGAGGTCCTGTTCCATAAGTGCTCCACACGCTTATCACACCTCTTAAGTGCTGTTCCTGTGATGAAGGGCAGAAGGTGCTTTGTGTCTTCTGGGCCCTCTTGGGACATCTCTATTGCAGATACAGGACACTAGGAGAGGGGGGAAAAAAGGCATTGAGCACAGAAGCAGTGGCCTGCTGCTGCCAGGCGGTGATAGAAGGTGGTATCTCTGGCAGGTGAGCCTGCCCTACGTCAAAGCCCACCGATCAATGTGCAAACGAGACAGTCCCCAGGTCAGGGTCCTGACTCTCGCACGCTGACGCAAACAACCATGGCTGTTAAAATGTCACTGCCTGTCCTGCCCCTGCACCCCAAGTAACCACCCCTAGGGGGAACAGCATGCCAGCACTGCAGCACTCCCATGGCACCCACCTCTGCTGGCAGCCCATATACACTAGTCAGCCTGAAAATCAGGAGCCAGGGACACCAGGATGTACTTCTTGCTGCAAGGTTAGTCACCCTTGGTGGCTGCTCTTGTCAGCAGCTGGGACCTTCCCACAGGCCCATCTGCCAGGGCTTCTGTGGTGCAGCCACTTAGGTGCAGCTCAAGATTTGGCTGTATGTCTCAAAAGCATTACAGCTAATTGCAGCAGCAAAAGGGGTTTGCAAATGGGCAGTGGCAAACCAGCTGCCTACGAAATAGGTGTCATCATACTGCATTGAACACTGACTCCTGAGTCAGGGCAACAAAACATGAAGCTATAACCTGAGTTTGCAACTACACAGCAGCCCTGAAAATCTCAGAGCCCATTCTCAGCTGCTGTGAGTGCTTTGAGAAGTTACTCTTCTATGGTTTTGACGTGGGACTCAAAGCATCTTCCCCACTGTGGAGAGAGACAGCTATCTACACCAATCTGGTGAGACCTCAACTGGAGTACTGTTTCCAGTTCTGAGGACCGCAGCACAGAAATGACATGGACACGTTGGAGCAAGTCCAGAGAAGGCCAACAAGAAGATCAGAGGGATGGAGCACATCTGCCATAGAGAAAGACTGAGAGACTGAACTGGGATAGTGCAGCCTGGAAAAGAGAAGGCTTTGGGGTGACCAAATTGCAACCTTCCAGTACCTGAAGGGAGTTGACAAGATGAAGAGAGACTATTTCCAAAGGCCTGGAGTGACAGGATAAGGGGGAATGGCCTCACACTGACAGAAAGTAGATTTAGGTTAGATATTAAGAAACAATTCTTCCCTGTGAGGGTGGTGAGGCACTGGCACAGGTTGCCCAGAGCAGCTGTGGCTGCTCCATCCCTGGAAGTGTTCCAGGCTAGGCTGGATGGAACTCTGAGCAACCTGGTCTAGTGGAAGGTGTCCCTGCCCATGTCAGGGGCTTGGAGCTAGATGATCTTCAAGGTCCTTTCCAACCCAGGCCATTCTATGCTTCTATCTCAAACCCAGGGGAAAACTACATCTGTTCATCTGAAGTGATGCTATGAAGCACCCTCACTACCTGTTTTGAACCCCATGGACTCCTGCCATCCCCTTTCCAGGGTCTTCCCTGTCCCTGTGTGTCCACCTCAGCTGCTCTGTGGGGTGAGGAGGAACCAGTCAACTAACTCCTAAATCCTGCCAACCAACACAGATGCATACTGCAAAGAGCAGAGGTGAGTTGCCTTCAGATTTGCCCTGGGGCAAAAGGGTCAGGTGTCTGCTCCCATTACCTGCAGGGGGGGATGCAGATGTGGTATTTGTATTTATATCCATGAGAAAGCAGAACTGTGTAAGAAAGAAAGACAGACAAGATGTAGAGATTCTTCTCCCATTTTCTGAAGTGGCTGAAGCAACCTACAGACTAGTGCTGCCGTGGTGTGGCTGAGGGAAACCTGTTTTCATTTGGGGGAAAATTAAAGGAAGGAAAGTATGAGCATGAAGACTAGTTTTGTTTTACCATAAACATCAGTCAAAGACAGCTCACCTGTGCCAGGCATAGACAAGCCTGGCTCCAAACTGCCTTTTTGGTCTGCAGGTAGAGTCTCAGTCTAGAACTCTGTGCAGGCTTGCTGGCTGATACAGGCAGTATCAAACTGTTCCATGGCTGTCAACACAGAACCCAAGGATGCTCTAAGACAGAGGGACACATTATGTAGGGCAACGTTCCAGGGGAATGTAACCAGCTCTATCTGTGACACATTAAGGACCAGCCTACATAGACTAGGGGACTTTTTAATATCGAAGATCCTTTCCCTTGAGGTGCAGTTTCCTCTCACTTGAATCAATGATCATTTGTTACATTAATTCAGAGACAGAAATCAGCTATGCTGCATTCATGCTCTTTAATTGTCCAGCTGGAAAAATCAATGCTTTGATTGAATTAGCCAGTTGCCACAGCAAGTTTTCTTTGACTTCTATGGCTCCCATGAATCAATAGGAGTCTGTCATTGTCTCTAAGTGGAGCAAAGTCAGACCCCAAGTCACACTGCTGGATGAAACCACGAATCTTACCGCAGAATTCTGTGCATTAGGTGGATATGGAACTACTTGGCTGACAAAAGTCCCTCCTATGACTTCCTCCCCTACCTCACTAACTGCTCTCAGCTCATAACTCCACTCCTGCTTATCAATTCTCACCTCTCACACTTAGTATCTTCTCTTTTCCTGCTTTCTTATCAGTTTTTTTCTGTGCCATAGGCAAGACCTTCTGCTCCTGTCTCCATATTGTCTTAGGTGCAGGTGTCTGTGCCAGAAATATCTTTCCTTACACAGACCTGCATCTCATAAACCTAAATGCCTCTCCAGGACTCCCTTCCCTGTGCTGTTGGCAATAAGTCATCTTTAATCAAACTGCTGGTCCAAATATTTAGGGGTTTTTTTTGCAAAGGTAATTTTGTTGTTGTTCTTTTCCAGCCTTCCCATAAAAGTGGCCATTTTTTATCAGCACAGCTGGCTGGGAAGCATGACTCATACATAAATTACCACTTTTACTGCATTCCTTCCCTTTGTCAGCCCTTTTGCTGTCAACTATGTGGGACAGGACCATTATTCTTCAGTGTTTAGCAAACACTCTACACATAATGGGTGATACTGTAAATAAATGAAAATAAGACCTGAAATCAAATGAAGGCTGAGCGACCGGACTTTTGTGAAGCCATCTGAGCTTTGCAGGGGTTTAATCAGCTGTGCTGCACTGTTACATGGCACTTACAATGGCTCTGCCTTACTTCCCTAGTGTTAAATGGGATCCCAAGGGATGGCCATGGAAATCAGGTCTTTAGCTCTTTTACCCATGGCACACTTTGGTTGATTAAGAGTGATCTGTGCCTTACGGGTTGAGAAGCACCATGTAACTTGTGACTGGCATGAAATGATGGATAGCCCAGCATTTATTGCCTAATCAGAATTTCCTCCAGGAAAACCGAGGGAAGTGATAGAAATTAATGCCAAGGAATGGCAGGCTGCAGGAGATGTCCAAATCGATAGGGGAAATTTCTAAAGACAAGTTGGTCCTTCATTAGTGAGGGCAGAAGCTCATAAAAACCCTGTGCAAAGAAATTTTGATCATGTTGTAGATAAAAGAACACGGAAAACGACTGCAAAGACAACTGAGTGCCAATCTGAGCATGAGTGAAAATCAGGGGAAACAGCAAAGGAAGCTCAGAGGGCTGCAGGATTTCAGCAACCAGGTGGAAGTAAAAGAAATAAGTAGCAAGACTGGTGCACCGCATGACACAGCTCAAACTGGGGCATCAAAGTACTATGAATAATACCACTTTTTATTTGTAGGAGAAGTAGCAATGCTTTCACAGTGCCAACCATGAGAGGCTGTGAATGCACATGTGTTGGAAGTGGATATTGTTTGTGTAGTGTTGCCTACTGCAAACACTCAAAACTTTCAAGTCAGGCTTGGAAACTGTGAAAATAGCTTGAAAATTGATGGGTTTATAAAAACGCTCCATATATTCTGAATGTTTGCTTTCTAGCTTTCAGCCCTCGTCACTTTCAGTATTCTTAAGCAACTGAACCTTCTAGCTTTCAGCCCTCATGCCACTTTCAGTATTCTTAAGCAACTGAACTTGAGCTTCATTTACTGAAAAAACCCCAAGACAACAATCCAACAAACAAAACCCCCTAAAAAAACAAAACTCAAGCCACCATCATCATTCTCAGAAAAAAACCCCACCCAAACCACAAATTATTGCAAGATCTGCAGTGAAATCAGGTGATCAGCAAAAGCCATCTGCAAAACAAGTCCAATGAGGAGGGGAACATGAATACTGATGACAGTGAAAAGGTGAAATCAGAAGACGAGAAAGGACTGGAAGGAATTAATTTAGTGGTGGCTGGCTCAGAGGAGCACAGACAGCAGATTTGAGGCACCTTGTTAAGCAGGGTCCATTATGCCCAGCCACAACAACCCAAAATGGTAGGTTGGCCTGCCAAGTAGAGCATATTTTGTTGAGCATCTTTCAGGATGGGCTGATTCAAGAGGGAAATGCACATAGAGCTGCTACAGATGGGATGAATCCAGCAAGAGCCAGGCACATGCACAGACAGCAGTGTGACAGCAGGCAGAGCAGTGGCTGATGCTGCTGGTGCCAGTAAGGCACCAAAGGGAGCGAGACCCCACCCCAACCCAGTCCTACCCATGCCAGCCCTGAACAGAGATCCAGTCCTGCTCACCCCAGTGGGCACAGGCACAGCCTCTGACCAGCACCAGCCAGCCAGAAGATGCCACAGCCCTGCATGAAGCCAAGCCTGGCACAGGCAGCAATGTTGGCTGTGGCTGCAGGAACCAAGGAGTATGCATTGATTAATAATGTGGAAATTTCTTTATGGATTAAACTGGGAAGGCTAAATCTAGTCCCTGCTATATCTCCATCTTATTTCTGTTGTGCAAGTGTACAATCTGCTCCAGTTGTCACACTGAAGGTCTGCAACAGAGATGAGTTCAGATTTCAAATGCTAGACTTCCCTCAGGCTTGTCACTTATCCCTGCTTCTTGGGAATACAAGGAAGCCTATGAAACTCAGCATTCAGGGTCTCTCTACCAAGATACTTAGAAGAGGATCTCTTTAGCCTAAAATGTCTCTGAAGAAAAGAGCCACCCTCTTCCAGTTGGAATGATGCTGACCTGGTGACCCAGTAAAAGTACAAACTGTGGGTCAGCAAAGGAGGACTTTGGCAGAGAAACATCAAAACTGCACAAAACTATGCAATGTGAAGAATTAACCATCCTTTCCCCAAACCATATATTAGACCCAAGTCTCTAACATTAATCCATGAGCAGAAAACATTTCACAAGTCTCAATCACATGTGTTCTTAACTCCTAGCCTCAGTATATACCTTGCCATGGTTTACGGCATCTGCAGGATTTGATGCTGCCTAACACTGTGATTTCAGTCCCTTGCAGTGGTGAATCTATAAAAGAAGAACCCTCCATGTTCTATTTGAAGGATTTTTACTTGACCCATTGGATTAAACTGCCTTTTGCCTTTCTCCCCATGTATTTGTTATGATGTCGATGATGTGTGCTTGTGACAAGAGTTAAATGGACATGAACAGACCCAAGTGAGCCCTTTTCCAGGTCTGACGAGGTATCTATTTATGTGAAAAACAGTGCAAAGAAAAAACCAAACCAAAACAAAACGTCCTACTTTCCAGCTCTCCAGAAATCGCTAAATGTTGCATATTCTCAGCAAAGTTTTATGCTGGGGGAATTCTGTCCCCAGCATATTTGCTTCTTTTCAACCAGCCAATTAGACACATTAAAATAAACTGTCCTTATTTGTCACCCAAGTCTTAATAGACAATGGGATTATGTCATAATTATGTGATTGATGATATTATCATGAATAAAAAAACAGGGCTGGAGAAAGCATTAATTAGGTAAATTGAAGAACCCACTTGAAAGTTTGTAGTTGTGTTTTGCAGGAAGTCCCATTAAATTCCCTCTGGCCTTGCTGCCTTGGCCTAAGTGCCAAGCTCAGTTTTTACCACTGAACTCATACAATTGTCAGCCCCATGTGCCTGTTAATTTAGCCCAAGAAAACAGCTCCACACAATTAAAGTATGACTGATAGCTCCAGAGTCCAGAGCAGCAGCCGCTGAGCACAGATGGACACAGAGACAGTTCCAATGCCCGAAATGTATGTTGACAGCCAAAGGCTAACATGGAGGAAAGGTGCATCACTGCAAGGCCAATGCTCATCCCAGTTCTTGCCCCAGAAGGGCAGACCCAGACACCTTCTTCACCACTGATCTGCAGGAATCAACAAGCAGGTCAGGACACAGCTTGCAGGAGTCATGGGCATCACCACTGCAGTCCCAGGTTAATTAGAACCTGCCTCGGCTCTGCCTAATGAGGGATGGTGTTTGTCGTCCCCATCCTGAAGGCTCCGTCTCTTCCACGTGGATTTGCCGCATGAACACAGGCAGTCTGTGATTCACGGAAAGACTCTTCAACTCTCAGTTTTAGCTTCTTTGTATCAGTCTGTGCCCAGGACTGATGGGACTCAGACCTGCCTGAGGCTTTTCACCCATAGATTTCAACTGCACTGCAAACACGGACACACTGTTGCCTCCCTGTTTCATGCAGGGAAACACCAGCACTTCTCACCGAATTTGCACAGGGTTATCCTATGGGAAGCAGAACTTGCAGTTCCCAAATCTGGAGCTGTACTAAACCAGCTCAAAATGTTTACCTGGGGACCCTGGTTAATGGAATAGTAGCTACATGATTAAGTCCTAGTTTTCAGAGAAGTATTATCTGGAAAATGACATTGTTTATTCTAGAACCTGGAAATGTTAATTTCAAGGCTGCCTGAACAATTTCAAATACTTGGCTTTCCATGAAAAACTGAAAAACTTGGCTTTGATCAAGGTGAAAATTAAAAGGTTTAATAATATTTTCTGGGGGAAAAAAACCCAAACCTTCCTTGTCTTGTCATCCCTAGCCACAAAGCTTCAGTGAGATGGGTCTGAAAAGCCAGAATTTGTCCTGTTGCAACTGGAAACTCTGAGCAAGGAAGGTCAGAACAGGAAGAAGGAGCCACAAGTGATTATGAATGCAGGACATACAGGATAAGAGCATTTCAGAAAGCACAAGAAACTCCTGGGGAATCCAAAGCCGTTGAGTTTTGAACACAGGAAAGAGACAACATTTATTTTTTTAATTTTTTTTATCCACAGTTCTTCATTAAAAAGTTGTCCATGTTTCTAAGGCCAAAATATAGTGACCTGGTCCAGTTACTTGGGAGGGAATAAAGGAAAGGAAAAAGTGACTTGTGAAAAAATGCTTCACTTTTTCCTTCTGGGTTGGTTTTTTTGTTGCTGTTGCTAAAATTAGATTACGTGTAAAATCAGCAAAATCTGCAAATAGATGATTTGTTGGAACTGAAAACATCTTCTATCAGGATAAAACCGTCTGCCAGCTCGAGACTGATCCAAGCCTTCGCTGGCTGTGGCACTGACTGCTGTGTGCTGCTGGCCACGTCTCTTCACGCAACTGTCTCTTTTTCCATGCTCCTATTTAGCCATGATTTCTATTCAGCTCACAGGGTTTTGCGGCAAGCCCTGTTGTTATCCTGTATCCCAGCTCTCAGGGGTCTGGATCGCAGTTAGCTCTAATGTAGCACATAAATAACCACCTATGGCTGTCTTTCCAGGAGAGCCTCCTCGTGCTACCTTTGGCAAGCTGCTGTTTTTTCAGGCACGCTGCAAAATGGCAGCTCTGCCTGCATTTGCTCTCAGGTCTCCTATGAGCCTGTTAGCAATGTGACAGGGTTTCCTGGGTCCCCCAGAGAGCTGGAAATGAATGCAGGCTCACAGCATTTCCTTCCCTGTAAGCCAGCTCGTGGATATTAGATGGAAAGGTGAGTTTCATGGAACTGAGTGATGGAGTTTGTGCCTAAACCCTTCAGAGCCAACATAGGCTAGCCTTCCACTCAGGGAAATCACTTTTTCCTCTCTGTCTTGAGTCTCTCTCTTCCCTAGACAAGTGTCTTGGGGGCTTTGTGAACCAGAGATTACTGGGGCTCGATTGCTATATAAAATGACTTTGTTCCTTCCTAATCTGTTTCAGGCTCTCTCTCCAGGCTTCACTGATTTCCAGATGCTTCTCAATTACTAGAGCAGTGACTCTATTTGCATTGTGTACTAAGAAGAACTCCTCAATGATCATTTTAGCTTTGTTTTTTGCTTTGGCTTTAATTTTTGCTATAGATTCCACACACTCTACAACAGGTGATGCCTGGTGGACAGCCAAACTATGTCACCTATCGCTCCAGGCTCTCACTAGGAGACAGGAGAACACCCCACCCATGGAGTATTTCATCATCTCCCAGATCCTGTCAGAGCAAATTCCAACTATCCGGGGAACCACAATGAATTAACATGCAAATTGAATCCTAAGCCAAGATTCATGTCACTGTCATCTTTATGTATTAGACTGTAGATCCTGAAAGGAATTATGCTCCAGCTGGCTAATTAAGTAAACATGAAGCAAAGGAGGGTAGCAGGCAGGGGTCTAGGAGCCTGGGTTGAGGCAGAACTTTCTCGTGTGATGATGGGTAAGTTGATTAGGGACAGTTTTGAGATGCACAAATGGCAACAGGAGACTATTAATGGGACCCTGAGGTGGAATCCTGACCTTGCTGAAGTACAGCACCGATTTCCACTTCCTCTGCCATACAGAGCAGTAAAAAAAGGGACTGTGAGATGAGGCAGGGCTTGAGAACAAAGCTTCTCCCTGCCCTCTGTAGAGGCTGGGGTCCTCCAAAAGGTCTTTGCCAGCATTTGACTCAGCCCAAACCTCCGTGCTCCCAGGCAGCTACAGCTGCACCTTTGCGGCACACTTCAGCCTTATCCAGGGAAACCGTAGCCAAAAGATGGGGAAACTAGCCAAATTCTCTGTTTAAAAACAGAAGTGACATTTCTTACGTAGGCATCTTTGATGGTTCCACCCTGACGGCAGAAGGAAACCATTCCCATTTTAACTGTCCTAGCGCGCTCTAGTGGGAGCCGGTTCCCTGCACAGCTCGGCAGCATCCCGGCAGGACTGCTCTCCCGACGGCAGCCCTTTCACCCAGGGACACAAATGCAGGTGTCCAAAGAGCTGGGGGCAACACCTATAAAACCAGTTCCTCTGGAAGAGGATCAGTGATTTCAACTGCCCAGAGAAGCTGTGGCTGCTCCATTCCTGGAAGTGTTCTAGGCCAGGTTGGATGGGGCTCTGAGCAACATATTCTAGTGGAAGGTCCCTGCCCATGGGGTTGGAATGAGATGAGCTTTAAGGACTCTTCCAACCAAACCACTCTGTGATTCTATGGTGTTATGAAAAGGTAGAGCAGCCTGTTATTTATGTATAATGTAATTTCTTTGCAACTACAGCAAAAAAAAAACCTAAACAAAACATTCCCCCCTCATTTTCCAACCAAACCACTCTGTGATTCTATGGTGTTATGAAAAGGTAGAGCAGCCTGTTATTTATGTATAATGTAATTTCTTTGCAACTACAGCAAAAAAAAAACCTAAACAAAACATTCCCCCCTCATTTCACAACTACAGCAAAAAAAACCCCTAAACAAAACATTCCCCCCTCATTTCTTTTCACTGGAAATTCTTCCTTTCACATAAATGACTCAAGAAGGCACATAAAGAACCTAAGAGTGGATGAAATTTCTTTTTACTGTAAACTCCATATTTGTAATTGCAAACAGACCTGTTCAGTCACACTCTTCAAGCACCATCTTCCTCCCATACCTGTATCCCGTGTGTTAGTAACATACCAGCACCAGTGCCTCCCTCCTGCTTGGCTGAGGCTATTCTGAGGGCACATGGCCCTGCTGTAAAACACCTCTTTGCCCCTTCACTTAAACATTACATGCTCCTTCTCACCCACCAACACAGGGTTTCCTGCTTGCCAATTCATAGAATCATAGAATCAGCTGGGTTAGAAAAGACCTCCAAGATCATCAAGTTGAACCCTACCATGATTACTAGACCATGGCACCAAGTGCCACATCCAGTCTCATCTTCAAAACCTCCAGGGACGGTGAATCCACCACCTCCCTGGGCAGCCCATTCCAATATCTGATTACTCGCTCCACCAAAAAACTCTGCCTAGTATCTAACCTAAACTTCC